>NC_056729.1:1471872347-1472127347 GCF_019279795.1 Protopterus annectens
ATATATATACACTCTTTGTACAATAATTTCTTTTTTAATATCTTTTCATTTCCCCAAACACAATTGGTTTGTTCTAAAATAGTACCTTTCAGCAAAACAACATGAATGTTGTGTTTTGTTTTGAAATGTAAAGAAACTATTTTATCCTCTCTTTGATGCCTCACATCTCTTAGGTGCTCCATAAACCTAGTACAGAACATCCTTTTTGTTTCTTCAATATAAACCAGGTCACAGGGACAACGTAGAGTATATATTACCCCTTTGCTTTCACAAGTGAATACACCCCTAGTTTCAAATTTAACATTATTAATACATCCAACTGTATCAATAATGTGTGAGCACACACCACATCTGCCACACCTTAAGGTCCCCAATACTGTCAGGGGCCTTTGTACCTCTAATACCGGCATACTAAAGACTCCATGCACCAACAAATCTTTTATACTTTTGCCCTTAGTATATGAAAAGGAGGGGTGTTTTGGTAATATAGCTGCTAGAAATGTATATCTAATTTATATCTAAAATAATATCTAATTAATTCTACAATTTCTGTGCTTTTAATATTATAAACAGACACAAAATATACTGGGTCTATGCTATATTGAGTGCAGTCTATATTTTTATGATGTCCTACATCCCCTTTTCTTGTTCCTTTATGCCCCCTCAAACCATTCACAACTTTAGCTTCTGCTTCCTGCACAAATTTTGGGTCATACCCCCCCTTCTTAAAAACATATTAACTGTTTTCTTTATTTCTTGTGCCAACATATCCTTATCACTACATATTCTTTATAATCATAACAATTTCCCATAAGGGAGAGCTTTTAACACATGAGGAGGATGACAACTAATGTCATGAAGGTACTGACTGCCATCCAGAAACATCCTATGTACACCAGTTATAATACACCCATCTTCTCTTCCTTCCAAAACAAGATCCAAATATATAACTCTTGTACCCTGTTACAAATACCTCACTAAAAGAATCAGAGGCCTAAAGCAGATGCGATATAGTGACCATCTAAAAAAACTCCAGCTATACTCTGTGGCATGCTGTCTACTCAGAGGGGATCTCTGCTTAACATACAAGGCCATGTCAAACCCTGAGCTGTTGGACATGCTCCACTTAAAGAAATCCCAATCCCTCAGAGCCACACACTCCAGGGATCTAAACCTTGTCATCACAATGAACAAAACATGCTGGAGGGATAAGTTCCTGACCCAGAGACTCCCCTTACTCTGGAATAGACTGCCCATACATGTCAAGTAGATGCCTCCTTGGCTCTCTTCAAAAGGAACCTTGATGACTGGATGGGAGATAGGAAATTCACCCCGGGGATCATATCATGTCAGTCGCCCTGCTAGACAGGAGTCCAGGGAAGTAAATATTGTGGGAAGAAATATCCAGGGAATTGTTATGGCTAGGCTTGTATAGGCCCTTGGGCCGATAGCCTAGTACCAACCTATGAACCTAAACAGGCTGGACAAGATACTACTAGCTGACAAAAAGTATCTTCAGTTTTTTCTCTGAATAGCTAACAGGAGCAACTCCCTGTTGACTTATAAAGTGTTATCAGTGACATATTTTTAAATATGCAAGTCAAAAGGCAGCACAGAATATTCTACTATTCGTGCTGCAGGGCACTTGCTATCTACTCTTGACTGACCCTCAACTATTCTCCCATAGTGTAATTTAAAAGTGATGTAACACCCTTTTAACATTGACCCAGAATACCAGAGAAGGATTACAAGTCAAATACCTTCATCATGTTTAATGCTACAGATTGGCTAAGTAATTGGAATAACTGCCTTTGATGAGAAAAGCATCAGACAGCACTGGGTTCTATCGCCACACTTGGTACTCAGATTATATTCAAGTGTTTACATTGTAAGGTAAGATAACAACACTGCAACACTCCAGTGGTGGTGTTCTTCAGATGACGCATTAAAAAGTGGTCAAATTACATTGAATTATTGGCAGTTCAGATGCACATTAATGATCGCATGGCGATTATCAAAAGAAGAGTTGAGATGTTTCACGTTGTGACCTTTCTAGATTACCTTGGAAGAAGAGCAAAGATCATAGGCGCAGTAAGTGAGTTCTGTCTAGTTAACAAATGCAAATAAGTAAATCTGCTACATGCTCATGTAGTACTATTGGAATATAGGCAAAGGGAGTTGCAAATGCTGAAATAAAAAGGAGCAGAGCATATCTGGGGCACCATCTTTGCTAATGTTTGTTTCACAGAATAAGTAACTGCATCATATGAGAGCTAAATCCCGAGGTGGTGGTGCTGCAGTAGCGTTGTTGCCTCACAGTAAGACGCTGTCCAGTTCGATTCTCAGCTAGAGCGTCTTCTGCATGGAGACATGCGTGAATGGGCGTACCTTCATTGAAGGTTGTGCGTCAGAGCTGGTAACTCAGCACGTAAAAATCAACTACCAATCATTAGCGTACCGGAGTTCCGCTGTGGTGACCCCTAACCACGAAAAGCTGAAAGACACAAACAATCATATGATGTTCTGTGCATTTCTACAGTAATAAATATCATTACTGCTTTAGCGTTCAGCAAACAATTTAAGGGGGTGCATATACCACAGACATAACAGGATCTACCTAATTAACAGTTTAATTAATTAATAAGTGCTTGATACATCCTCTCATATTCCATTGTTGTGCTGCCTGGAGATTTAAAAAGGAGCTACTACTGTAGCAATAAAAATGGACCCAATTATATCTGGGTTGCATCTTTTGTCATGGGAGCCGAATATTACATGTATTTACTTGAGCAATAAGCAGTGCAGCTGATCCTCCTTAAAATCCGTTGCTTCACTTTCATGCTCCATATATTTATTTTAGTTGTTCTGCTTCAGTGTGCAAAGTGCACTCTTTTAGTGACACCACCCTCTTAGCACTAATTCAGTTTCTTTTCTCATCTATTTTCATATCTTGCTCTGAAGCTGTCCCTTAATTCTTTCCTTCAGTCCCATATTATTCTCAGGTAATGCCCGACATCTTCTTGCCTCTTTTTGACTTCTGCACTGTCCTCTAAAACAAGAGAATATTTTTAAGCCAATAGCATTTTCACTGAGTTTTTAACACTTCCATAAAGTTTTATAAAACTTTATCAAACTTATTCTATATCTAAAAATATTTATACTCTTAAATGAGAATTATCATCATCAACCCCACCTTTTTCCCATTTTGTTACTACATGGGGTCAAGATGTTGTATCAGCTTTCACCAACTCTTTTGATTCAGTGCCACTCTCCTACCTTCTTTGATAGTCATGCCTGACTGTCACAGGTCTTCACTAATGCAATCCATCCATCTCATTTGCTGTGCATCCTCCTTTCCTTCGGCCTTCCTGCACATCTGCCTAAACCACCATAATTTGATCAGCTTGACTTTCCCTGCAACTGGATCTGCTGCTTCTGCTCTGACGTCATCACTTCTACATCTTTCCCACAATGTGCATCCTAACACCTATCTCTAGCATTTCATCTCCATCACTGCTAGCTTCCTCAACTACTCTACCTTCACTGCCCAGGTCACACCATTGTTTTGTACACCTTCATGTTAAGCCTTTGTAGAATTCGACTGTCGCACACTACCCCTAACACTGTGTACCAGTAGGCTACAGCTCCTCTGATACTATCTTTGACCTCTTCATCCTTCTCTTCTTCTCAATCACTTCTCTCAGATACTTGAACCTGGTAATCTGTGCATTTATTCTCTCTTCTATCTCAATTTAAAACTTCTTCTAATTTCTCCATTTGCTGCCATGACCACTGTCTTGTCTATATTTGGTTTCATCCCACGTCTTTAATTTTTCATTTTAGACCCCTATCATTTGCTTAAGTTCATGTTCTAAGTCTGCTCATGATGCCACATTTATTTGCAAACAGCACCTTTGTTGATCTGTCCCCTCCAGCCTGTTTGCTGTGTAGTCCATCACCAGCATGAACAGCAGTGAGCTAAGAGCTGAATGCTGATGCACACTCGCTCCCACATGGTACCCATCTGTGAATTAGAACAATGTTTGTACTCATATCATTGGGTTCTTGTATACAGCCTGCACTGACTGATTGATTGATTGATTGATTGATTGATTGATTGATTGATTAAAGGAAAACTCCACCCTAGAACTAAAAAAAGTCTGTTTTTTCTACTCTATCTTTGTTTCCAGACCTATTTTAACACCTCAAATTAGTCTAAGTGCTTTATTTGTAATTTTAGCCTGTTTTCCATAACATGGCTACCAATGGGGCTTGATGTATCAATGTGATCTTGTTCTCCCTCAACCCTTTCTCTTTCCCATAATGCTTTGTATGACTCATGCCATACATAAGGAAGTAACTGTGAATTCCCATGCCATTGACATATAATGGGATCTGTGTGAGTCACTGTTATCTTCTTTACCTTCTATAAAAGGATTGCTTCTTTTCTGTCTCTGATCACCCTCATTTATGTTTGGCTCAGATCTTGTTTTACATTATACTTAGAAGTTATCCAACATAATTAGTAAAAAATTAATAAAAAATATGGATATTCTGGTAGAAAAAGAGGGCAAAATTTAAGAGGGTTAAGTTATTTCTCCCTACAGAAAAGGTAATTTTGGATTAGCAGATTTGGATGGATACATTACAACTATACAGTTAAAGCTCATATACATAACACAAGCAGAAAACTTCAAATCAAAGTGGAAAAAGATGATGTTGAAATTGGTGGGAGTTTACAAAATAAGGAGAGAGTAGGATTTTCGATGCAGCCACTTAAGGACAACAGTAACAACCGTACAAAACATGATACTTACAAATCAGCAAAAATTATTTTGAGAATTAAGCCAACACAGGAATAGACATTTTACTAATAAGGATTGCGGCAAAGAAAAACATAGAAAAAGGCAAGATGGAACTGGATTTTATTGGAGAAAATTAGCAATAGAACCAAGGTATTGAGAGCAAATAACTAGGGAAACAAATGTTATGGGTGGTATGAGAGAATCAGGAGTTTGGACTGCAGGTAGGAGACTGCCTTCTCTACCAGTAGCTCATTACAGAGTATAAGGAAAGAGAAAGGAATAGGAGAGTGTTAGATAAAAGACCAGCTCTGATTATGTTTACGTTTGAATTTAGAATAGATGCTGTGGTTAAAAAAGGGATAACTAGTAGGCCATACACTATAATGCATGAAAATTATACAAATCAATCAAAGGAGGATAGAAAAAACTGGGAAATTAGGCAATATACCATAGAACAATGGGAGAATATTTGCATGTATGCAACATATATATAATGCATGAAAAGGAAACATTTATATAGCAGCTTGTTTTGTGCCCATCTCACTGTGTAACATGTAAAGTTAATAAAATCAAGCTTGGTGAGTAGAAGGTCTGGAGGAAGTAGACAGTAGCAACTATCTATAAGAGACTGATTTAATTTTCTTTTTCTTGTGTAAATATCCATATAATCATGTTCCCACATCCTTTGTTTATATTACATTGTCTTTTCTTTGTACCCTTGCTGCTGCTATTTACAAGTGCAGAGCTTATTCAAACTTTGTTGAAAAGATTTTGAAACAATTATTCTCTTCCAGTATCTTGCCATGTCTTCATTACTCATTCCCCTGTTATCAGGTTGTTTAATTCCTATGTTACTAGTTCTGCACCAGTCATAATGTTGTTATGTCTGGCTACCATCTAGGTTGTATTGAAAGATTTTTAGTTTTTAATGGAGTCATTTTTTTTTCTTTTTTATATATAAAGGCAAAGTTTGGAAGATGTTGTTTCCAGTGTATAATCTCTCTCTTCTCTGCCTTTATTCACCACTTTCACCAAATTTTCTAAAATGACCTCTTCAAATTAGACAACATATATCTGCATATATTACAATGGTAAACCAAAATAAGAAACATAAGAAAAAATAGTAGACACACTGCACCAAAATGTATAATAAAGTTATTGGTCACTTAACATTACATGTTAGATGTGCTACTGTTACATTAATTTTAAAAGGATTGGGTACAAATATTAAACAGGATTTTTTTTGTTATTCTAATTATAAAAATATGCATATCTATTTTTTTTTTTTTTTTTTAATTCTTGCAGTTCAGGAGCCAGAATCTTTCTGATAAGTTTGTCATTTTTTTTCTATGTACAGATGAGAATTAAGGTGACAGTTACTGCCAGATTCAGCCTGTGTCACAACTGGATATGAGCATGAAATCAGTGCAAGATATGACTGGATAGCAGCCAATGTATTGAATGGATGACTACTGCAAGAATCTGATGTCCAGCCTGTGCAATATTTGATCCCTGAGAATTACCTGAATATGATACCTGGCTACCAGTTAGAGGGACACAGCCTCAGATCACAAGTCTGTTAGAATCCACAAATTTCATTTTGTTTACAACACCCATATATTCTTTTCAACCCACCGCATATATACAATGGAGTAATCAACCAATTACTAATAGTGCTGTAATTTTGTACAAAACAGTATCACTTTGATATCCCACAGTACAAAGGATTTGAAAACGGTAGAAATGGAACATTCTGATTTTACCACATCGTGCCAGCAGATGGCTACTTGTCACTATATTTTTTATTATTTTTTTTATTTTAATGAAGGGTAAAGAAATAGGAAATATGAATTAAGATGAAATCTAAGGCAATAAAATAGAACAATGCATTTATATGCATACAAAGTTCAATAAATATATAAGTAATTAATTAAATATATTATAACCAAGTGTCAAATTCACATGTGGAGCACAGTTTCAGTAAGTTTCATACTTGCTGTAAATCTTAATAAGCAATAACTAGAAGGTTTAAGTTAGACCCAGCCTAACTATAGTGCCTGTGCATTTTGAAGTCTAGATGAAATCTGAAGTGTGGCACGTTCTATGATGCCTGTATATTGCAGTATATTGTTGTGTTCTCCAGAAACAGGTACAATTTCCTGTTTCCTCAGCAGAGAAGTAAGCCTCCTGGAAATCATTTGCTGTAAATAAAACCATTTAAAGTTTGATTGAGGTAGAATAGGTGGGAGTGATTAGCTAATAATGATTAGTGTGTGATCCAAAGGCCAAAACAGGAAGGTCACACTGCATTTTCAGGAACAGAATTTGTCAAAAGAACACTCAAAGAAAAATACAGTGAAAGTGTTTTATGTTGCATACTACACTCCTTCCACATCTAGACACCCCATGAAAGACCCTTGGCCTTTTCTAATATAAACAACTTCAAGTTCATTACATCTTGGAGTAAAGAGCTTGACACTTGATAGACAAATCTAGAGATGTGTTTACATCAATTCAGGCTTAATTAAACAGGTTCGTCTTTTACACAGTGAAAACAGTTAACTCCTGATTCATCCTCTTGTGAGAAGAGCCTTCTGAAATATAATTAAGTGCTGGCTCCAGCTATTACTGAAGAACTCTAAAAATGGAAAATTATTCAAGTTGCCTCATAGCCACTTGTCTTTTGTGAGTCACATCTGTTCATCTGTTGTATTACAGCTGAGCGTTCATGAGAACCTGTGTGTGGAGAGGATGAATGCAAGAAAAAGTTCCATGCACAAGTACTTAGTGAGCATAGCACTCAACCTTCCAACTCCAAAATGAAGAACACTAGCATCGGCTTACTAACAACTTCAACTAGGAAGGTCAGAGTATAGTTAAAATATGTTGGTTTTACTTAAAAAAAAATCTTGTAATGAATTAATATGATTAATTTCTATTTACCATGGATATCAGTTAAAAATTTCCTAACAATAAATGTGTGACAGACCCTTTCAATGAGGAACTTCAATGGACATGAACTTTTTAAGACCCCCCAATTGAGGTAAGTTTCTCATAATGAAGTACATTTGAGAGGTATGCTAGTGAGATAAGTTGTATTATGTGAGGAATAAAAACTGAATTCTCTTTGTGATGGTGTTAAGACAGAGCTACCTGGAATATTTGGAAGCATGTGGTTGTGAAGTTCCTTTAATATTATCAGTGTATGTAAACAGATTTAGTATTGGACAACACCTCTTGTTTTTCTGTGAAAAAACTTCACCTAGAGATTATTCTGAAAAAGTGCTTCAAATATAATAGATTGTATTTGCTACATATGCCAATCTTGCAGTCTTTGCATTGGTGTAATTATTTTATATTGTGTGACTGAAAAAAAATCAGAAACTAACATTTAGAGATAGCTTAGCTTTTATGAACCTTATTGTAGTATCTACGATGATGTAATTTCTCGTTAAACACTTCTCAGTTAGCTTTTTGTTTCATTTTGCACTTACAGGTGATGTTTAAATATTACTCAGTGATAGAACTCGTGATTTTCTGAATTAATGTGAAACTTGGAAAAAAGATGAAAAGATTTTTTTACATTTTTTTTCAAAGATGATATAATCCATTAGTGGAAATGCAGTGCTGAAATAAGAGACAATTAATATGATTTTATGATTTTACCCTTTTGGCTTTTATTGCCTGATTAAGAAACAAAGTTATTATACTTAATTTATATGTTAAGTGAAATGTCCACTGTAGACTCTTTCCATATCATAACCCAAGCCACAAGGGTAAAGATAAATGCTATATATATATATATATATATATATATATATATATATATATATAGACAGACTGCCCTTTTCCCAACATGTTTTTAGGGGGTGAAAAGAACATGGAGCATATGGTATAAACTCACAGAGACATTGGGAGAATGTGAAAATCCCACACGAACAGTAACCACATGTCAAGACAGAACCTTAGACCTGTAGAGTAGAAAGCTTAGCCACTGATCTACAATGCTGCACAATTAGTGGGCTTCATACCACAGGATTTATGGACAGATCACTGAAATCAAAACCAATGAAACCACTTTATGGAATTAATAGAAATGAATGGCAGGTGATATTATTATTGAAAAAAATATATTAACAATTGTTTAAACAGCTCCATTGTTGAAAAGGAATAAAGACCTGACTATGACCAAGATGACCAGTGTTTGATTTGTGATTCAGGCATCTGATGGAGTTGACAAGGGAAGGATAGCTATGCCTGTTGGGGAGAAGACAGACAGGGGCTATCCAATGCCACAGTTCCCCATGCCTACACTTAATAAACAGGATAAACTCTGGGTGAAGTCTGTACTGATTTTGGCAGGAATATTAAAGTCTGGGAACTTGTGTTATAAGAAAACTATGAAAAACTGCAAATGACTCAATATTTTACTTTTTAAAGTATATTGAAGTATCACACAAAAATTATGATAACCTAGCCTCCTGCCTGTTGCTGGAGGGCAAGGTATCTGGCTGCTCCGCAAGTGACCCAGGATTGATTAGTAATCTGGGAATGCATAATCACAGTTTGTGTGTTGGGAGGAGGCAGTAGATTTGAGCAGCCAGCAGCCAGATCATCTATTTCAGAGGAAGACAGACAATACCTTCTGCAGGTATATTGCTCTGTATTAGAGAACAGGAATTCTTATGATAGAAGTCAAATCATGAATATACAGTAAGAGTATGAGCAGGTATTTTTGCGCTATGTGTACAAGGGTGTGCACATGCATATATCATACTCCACTGCATGCTTTTGGGATTATTAGCATATAACTAAAAAGTGCTCTGACAGTGCATCTGATGTTGCTCTGGGATGCCTGAATTCTCTCTCCACCTCCTACTACTGACACTTTTTTCTGCCAGATGAGCCACAATTTGTTAGCACCAAGCCAGGGGCTAAACTGGTCATTTAGGACAGGGGGATCCTGAAACTCAGAAGACTTTGAAAGAAAAATAGCCAAGGATTCAAAAGATAACCACAAAACCTTCTTTAGCTATGTTAAGAATCTAAGTGGCAACTCGCAGATATGCACTGAACTAGTGCAAAATAGCACAAAATATACTGAACTTACTGATATTGCCAACATCCTGGCAGATAGATTCAATGCAAACTTCACCCCCCTTTCACCTCCAAAAGGGCCCACAACAATACCGGAAAAGTGTAGTGTCCCAAAAATCACAGACGCACAGGTGAAAACAGCCCTTTCAAAAGCCAAAAACACAGCATCAATGGAACCAGATGGTGTCCCAGGCTGCGTCTTGCAAGAACTACAGAACAAACTAACCCCCCCACCTAAATACACTGTTCAACCTCGGCCTCTCTACAAGCTACGTGCCCATAGAATGGCACACAGCAACAGTTATTCCTCTCCACAAAGGAGGAGCCACAACTGACCCTAGTAACTATCGCCCCATAAGCCTGACTAGCCTGGTCTGCAAGGCTATGGAGCACATCATCATGGAACTCATTAATAAAGACATTAGGAACCGCCAAACACTTGACCCAACCCAGTTTGGCTTTGTTAAGGGCAGATAATGCCTACTAAACCTGGTTGACTTCTTCGAGACAGTCACCAAGGCCATACACAAGGGAAAGGTGGTTCATACAGCCTACCTTGACCTCGCCAAGGTGTTTGACACTATTCCCCACTCTGGTATTACAGAAAAACTCACCAGCCTGAACATAAACCTCTACGTCATGAGATGGGTTTCCAAATGGCTTACAGACAGAGCTCACATGTTAAGAATAGCGGGCTCCAGGTCCGACTCTAAACCAGTTACAAGTGGTGTCCCACAAAGCTCAGTCCTGGGACCACTACTATTTGGCATATACTTCTCAGGCAAACACAGGAGGACTATGGTTAACCAAGTTTGCCGATGACTGCAAACTGGGAGCCATAACTGACTCTCCGGCTGACACGGACATCCTCCAAAAAGGCCTTACTGAGATGGACACCTGGTGTCAATGTCATGGCCTCAAGCTAAATGCCAAAAAATGCATAGTCATCCCATTTGGGAAAAACAAAACACCCACGAATTACCATATAGGTGGCAGCCCCCTTAATACAGAAGAGGTAATAAGAGATCTGGGGACCCAGGTAGATAGTAATCTCTCCTTTGACAATTATATTGCCAAAGTAGTTAGACAATCCTTCTATGTGGCCCATCTAATTACTAAAGGGTTTGCATCTAAAAATAAAGAGGTTATAGTGCCCCTCTACTCGTCACTCATTAGACCCATCATAGAGTACAATGCCCCATTTGGGATGTACCTCACAAGACACTTCCAACAGCTGGAAAGACCACAAAAGTACCTCACCATGAGGATTACTGGCCTCAAACATATGTCCTATGCAGCCCGACTGAAAAAACTCCGGCTGTACTCCGTGGAATATCACTTACTCAGAGGTGATCTCTGCCTGACTTACAAAGCTATGTCCAACTCAGAATTGATGGACATGCTCCACCTAAAGAAATCCAAGTCACTGCAAGCCACACAGTCTAGTGAGCTAAACCTCTCCACAACAATAAATAAAACATGCTGGAGGGATAGATTCCTGTCACAGAGACTCCCCATGCTTTGGAACAAAATTCCAAACTGCATCAGGCAGAGTCCCTCACTAACACTCTTCAAGAGAAATCTTGACGAGTGGATGGGTAACAGAAAATACACCCCTGGGATCACTTCATTGGCTCTGCTTGACAGAGGATCAGTTAATTAATCAATGGGGCGGCGAAAGCCGACGCATTCTGGCTGGGCTTATAAATGCCCTCAGGCAGATAGCCTAGTACCTACCTATAAACCTATCAGGAAATAGTTGATCAGGTTGCTACCAGGAACCCAAAGTGATAAAAAAAATTAGTCTGTGCTGTGGTGTAGGGGAATAAAGTCCTGACTATTGCTCAGGCAACTCGAGTGCGACTAGTGGCCCAAGCACTTTACAGGCATGTAGGATGGGTATGCCTATCCTGTGGGGACAATGGTGGCTCCTGCTGGGCTTACAATGGTGTTCTGATAACAGGGTCTTGGCTGGAGAGCAGAGGCCTGTTGTGATGTGGCCAGCCAGTGCCAGAAAGATATGGCCACCCTAGACAAGAATTGTAGCCCCTGTCAGCATATGTAGCATAGCATGCATGCACACATGGAATGGTGTTGATGGTATTTGCAGTGATGAAAGTGCTCACATCACCACCAGAGAAGGGAATTAGAACACAAAAATGAAAAAAAAAATGCTCTAATTGCTGGGTTTCTATGAATGGTACAAACTATCATCATAGCTTCTTCTTCTGGCTTTTCCCGGTTAGGGGTCGCCACAGTGGATCACCTGTCCACTCATGATTGGCAGTGGAGTTTTACAGTGCCGAGTTGCCAGCCTGGCGCCCAACCTTCCACAGAAGGCACACACATGCACGCACTCATGCCTATCGCCAATTTAGAGTGCCCAATCCACCTACAGCATGTCTTTGGGATGTGGGAGGAAACCGGAGCACCCGGAGGAAACCCACGCGACCACAGGGAGGACATGCAAACTCCGCACAGAAGGCACCCCAGCCGAGAATCAAACCGGAGAACCTCTTGCTGTGAGGCGGCAATGCTAACCGCTGCACCATCGTGGCCGCCCGGTCTATATTAATACATCAAACCGTCACTTCAGTGAATGGCGTTTCATCGGAAATGCCATTCATTGAAATCCCCTCATGTGGGGGGCTGTGCCCCCCACATCCCCTGCTAATTATATATACCATCTCCAAGATTGCACTACAGTGAGGAAAAGGCAAATTTCCCAATCCCCACTGTACCGTGATCGCAATATTAACAGTTTGATGAATGGCAAGTTCAATGTAAGTGTACTGAAAATGCTGTTCGTTGAGCTAACAGGGACCCCATGGCTACCAGAAGGAGTGCTTCCATCAGACAGTTTGTCTAACACAGAGGAAGCCTGACGGTCAGCATGGGCCAAAAATCATATAAAAATGTTTATTTGAAAATTGAAACCTGTGTTATGGAGATGTCTTTCATTAGAGCTGATGTATATAATAGAGAGAGCTAGTTCTGTATAAATGATTCAGGACTACACGGACGAAGTATTAGGGAGAGAAAAGGGGAAAGGAGGAGGTTAAAAGAAACTAAATAACTAGAAGCAGATGTCAATATAAAATAAAGGTGAAAAAGATTACAGAGACTACACCAATGATTTTATTCCACTGACATATTTGATTTTGACATTTTGGTTTAATTCTTTGTACATTATCTTACACAGTTCATTCTTATATAATAGTACTTTGTTGTGATTTACATATTTCTTTACAATTGCTCTTTTTAAATGTCTTTTTTTTAAATGTCGTTTGCTGCCATTTACTATATTTTGTGGTAGCACATTGAAGATATTAAATTGTGATGTTGTATGGTGCTGCATTATTCCTGCAAGTGAAATGTATAAAAACTGATGCAAATCAACTGACAAATATATAAAAATGTTTACGTTGGAAAAATATAATAAACACATTTGATATTATCTGCGATACTCCTGTCTATGAGGTATGCAGAAATGAATGCAAAAAACTTACACATATGTAAAATATGTTTATGTTCCAAAAATATAATAAATATATTTTATATCTTCTGAGTATATTATTGCTTCAGTTATTATGTCACTATGGCATCTAATTATCACACAGAATATTCTTGCAAGAGAACCCTGAAATTTACAGAATCTATTTTATCGGCTTTCATCCCGGAGTTTTAATAAAATGCATTAACTATTACGTCCTATTTTTCAGAAGTAAAAGCTTTTTCCACCCCAAGGTTAGTACTAAATAAGATATAAAATAGTGTTTTAAAAGTCAGGATGCATTCAGAATCCAAAAGAATCCATTTCTCACAGTAGGATCTTGATGCAGTATATAACACGGAACAGTGAATACTAATGAGCCAAATTAATAGGAAACATTTTCCAGCCAGAGCAAAGTATATCAATGCATGGATGTAAACATAAATTTGTCAGGGTAACTTCAAATATAAAATGAATAAGAAACATTTACATTTCTGAATCATTGAAATGTTTACCAAGTATGACTGAAAGCCAATTATCATAAGAAAAATCATATTAGCTGAGATGTTTATTGACTGTGACTAAAACCTTAAGCATTATCATATGTGAAAGCTTATCAGTTAAGCATCTTTTTTCATTACTCTTCAGGATTTGTCCATGCACAAATTACATCATTTGGAACATCAGTGTGTGCTCGATGAAATAAACTGCAGCTAAAATGTTTTCCCAAAAGCTGTAGGAAACATAGCCACAGGAGATGCGAGACAATTACATTAAAGCATTGGCCTTGTTATTACAGGGCATATAAACAGTATAATTGCTATACTCATTATGCTGTGACCAGAAGCTTTACAAAGGAACTGTTTTGTGCTCTGACTGAGACAAGAACTAACGCTGTAATGTCTGAGTCCATCTGCTTCCAAAAGGTACCCATTTTCATCCTGAAGAAATAACATTTGATCTCAGGCTAGACAGCTCAACCTTATTCGAACCATACATACGTGCCAGCTGCATCCTACCTAATCTTCAATCGTCATCCCCTTCTACCCTTTCTTCTTGCCTTGTCAGCACACATCAGATATTTCTTTTCTGTGGGACTTCATGCTTTTGTTTTGTAATTGAATTGCATTCCTGTTTGTATGTTCTTCTTTTCTGCTGTTCAGATTCTGCACTGACATAGTGTTAAGATATGACTAAATTCTGTTGCGCGTGTGCTGTATCTGTTTGTAGTCTGTTTCCCCCATTGTGTCTCTCATTGATTGGAATATAATTAGTAATGAAGCTACCATGCCCAGAAAAGGCTGCCATAATTCTAATTTAATGTGTTTTATCGGTGTGCTGCTGTCTCGACTCCATTAGTGGGACTAGTATTTTGGCCACTACCCCTTCCCCCACTGTTGGGTCCCTTTGATTTATCTAGCACTTTGCATTTGCACTCTAAAAGAAGAAAACCTGAGACAAACAGAGGGATATTTGGATTTGATGAGTTTAGATGTGGTGATGTGTAGAAAGACAGTTGATTAACAGAATTGTCAGATGACTGAAAGAGCTCCATATCAAGAGTGTAAGGCCTATAATGCCAGCTTGAGTTGGTGGTAACATATTAAAAACAGCAAGGGTGCTCTGTTAAAAAAAAAAAAAAAAACAGAAAAGAAAATATACATAATTCCATATTTAACACAGATATATAGTTACATTTTATGCAAAATCATCTAGACTAGAGCATAAATTTGATCAGAAAATAACTTTTCAAACCTTTAATCACTATAACATTGCCACATTCACAACTTTTTTAAAAAAAAATCAGCAATATCCAGTCTTTTATTAAACATACTTTTCTTTAGTTGTTCCTTTCCAGATAAGTTACACAGTTGAAAAGGTCACTCTAACCAATTGCAAACTATATTATTCGTATTATCATATTTCTGTACACAGTTATATTCATATCTACTGTCATATAACATAAATATAATTACTATACTATAATTATAATAATTATATAATTCTGAATCTGATTTACTATAAACTCTTTCAAATTTCCTGTCCAGAAAGAAGACACACATTTACTTGTAAGACCACATGATCCTGTAGTCTCTTCCATTATACACATAAAAAGAATATCTGAATTTCCCTGTAGTCCTGGCCAAATTTCTCCAATTCGGCATACATACCTTCTCAGGTCTCCCCTGAAAACAGCCAACTTGCCTAACAAAACTGATCCGGTCAACAAAACATAATTAACATACAAAACAAAAGTATTGCAATAATATGATGGCTTAAAATATACATACAATCTCAGAACGTGTAATGATGCTTCTTGAACAGACTAATGGCAAAATTACTGTATCTTACCTCAGAGTATAGAAAATACTCGTGAGGTGCTGCCCCAATGGAGTTCCCCCTTGCTTAAGTGTAATCCATATGCTAACTCCAAAACACCTACACCTTGAAGTATTCCCTTTACTCTGAGGTACAGTGATGTAAGAAGTATGTAGGTAACATGTGTGTAGGGCTGGGATAAAGGGGTACTGCTCCAACATGGTGATGCAGGAGGGGACTCACTACCTGCAACATGTTTTTTAGGTGTAACAGTGAGTTTCACACTTTGCTGTTAGGTTCTGATGATTGCATTTACTTTCCCAGAGTTTCAGGACTTGCACTGAAGAGTCTCAAAGCTGTAATAGGCTGTGGAAGCCTAGCACTTTTCTTCATATTCATACTTTCAATCCCACAATTCTTATGATTACAATTACTGTCTGTAACATTTCAGAAAGATCAAGTTAGAGACCTAGACCATCACAAAAATGTTTGTGACATTGCCAGCCTGCTTAGAAACCTTGTGGATTATACATTTGACACGTTATTTGTATTAAAATAATCAATGCAACACTCAGTATGTACACTGGCCATTTCTGACTCTGTCCCATCAAGCAAGCAAATATAATTTCTGCAGGAGTGATAGCCACAGCCAGCTAGCAGAAGTGATCATAATCTGTGTTAAACATTTATGGTCAATAGTTAATGTAATGCACCAGTATCAGCAGATTTACCTCACACACAGAGGATGAAATGAAGACCCGTTTTATTGTTTCATTCTTTTCCATGTATTCTGGGCACAACTGATGACAGGAACATCAATTTTTTGTAAGTTTAAAGTCTGGCAGTTGGCACACAGGATTAAGAAGCTGATGACAAGCAGTGTCCAGTGGCCCTGGGTTTGATTCCCTCGGCTTCCATTGCTTATGTGACTCTGAGCAAGTCAATTAACCATACAGTACTCCCTGGTTGAGTCTGAAAAAGGTCTATGAAGAAAAGCAATAAAATAAGTTATATTGTTTAATGTCAAACTAAACAGAAGTGTGATTGTTCAACTGTATGACACTTTGATACAGTGAACCAGTCTCCCCATATTTCTTGATATTTAAAATGAGCAGATTAAGCTTTTTTTGTACTAATTTTAAGTACGTACACAGGCTCAAAGTACAATAGGTTTAGACTCCCCAGCCCCCTTTCTCCAGCTCAGAATAGTATTTTTAAAACTATAGCGGACTGCTAATGGTATCTGTCCTTCTTCAGCCAAAAACAGTCTAATATGTTCTTTAAGTTTGAGCTCATGTTATTTTATACTTTCTTTCCCCCATAACAAACCCAGTACAAAGTTTTTCTTAATATGCTGGATTTCCACAATTAGCTGCCTTGTAATTAATTATTTATTAGTCATTAGAATGCAGCAGATGTCTCACTAGCTGCTAGTGGATTTCTCTATTTTGCGTACTGGTCTCAGTGTGGCCTGTATTACTGTGGATTGAGAAGAACCAGCACAGTTGTTCAGAGAAACAGTAAAATCATTGCCTCCTGACAAGTGCAAATTTAATAAAACAATAAAAATATTGATTTTATGCAAGATCTGGTCATCACACATTGTTGTTCTTATATTTGTGTACGGACAGTATCTTATTTATCTTCATAAATGTGAGAAAATTACCGAAATTTTCTGGTACCCCATTTTGCAACACATCAAGTCTGAGTCATCTGCTGGATTAGGCTATCTTGCTTGAGTATTGGCAGAGAGTATGAGTGGATATTTGAAAAGGCATTCTGATAATGAATTTGTTGCTTTGATATGGAGTCAGAGGAAGTTCATCAATGTTGCTTTTAAACTGATCTGTTTCTGATGTAACTGAATGGTAATTTTCTCTGAATAGCTAATCTGCATATATGTCTAGACAGATCTATGTCAAATCGTCGAATGGCCACTATATCATAGGTTCTAAGCTAACAACCACAAGGGCCCTTTTAAGTCTAGCCATGAATCCCAAATCTCTGACAAGTTCTGGTACCCTTGATAAATGTAAGCAGGGGCTTAGGAGATGTAACATTTACAAGCAGGGGCCTGGGAGAGGATCATTTACAGGCTGCCTGTGTCAATTAGAAACATAGGTGTCAAACCAAGGATGAATTTCCTGTTCCCCATCAACTTGCCCAAGTTACACTTGAATTGGGTTGGGGGGAATTCTGCTTCACGTGGATGGTGATCCTGTTCTAGAGATGGGGTAGTTTCTGGGATACATACCTGTCTCTCCAGCATGCCCTATTTATATCACAGGCAAGGTTTAAGTCTTTAAAATGGCTAATTCTGCTGCTGTTTGTTTTGTGGATATGCAGGAGGTCCATCAGCATGGGGTCCAATAATGCCTTGTAGGCCAGGCACAGATCTCCCCCCAACAGCCCATAGGAGACAGAATACAGGGATAGGGCCTTGAGGCACTCTGCATAGGACATGTTTCTTACACCCTGTATTCTTTTAGTGAGGAAACTCTGTGGATGTTGCAATTGTTGGATGTGTCAGTCAGGTTAGGTACATACATACAAACATACCAGAGGGGGCACTGTGATCAATGACAATTCTGATGAATCTGATGAATGCCAAATTCAGTTGAACAAAGACCTCCTTAGACCTAGATGCCTTACTTTTGTTTATAAGTTGCACGACATAGGATGACTTCCTCACTACTGTAGACATGTGATGGTCAAAGGCTAGATTACAGTCTATGTATGTCCTCAAGTCCCTGACTGCTGGGTCAGCTCTTAGGAGTGTGCTGTCAATATGATAGTTACCAGGGGATGACTTCCCATTGAATATTATTATGCATTTCTTTTCAATTTGTTTTAGTCTATGGCTCTGGCACCAGTTATTTGTCTGTGTCATCCCTTCTTGGACAACATTTGCATTAGTGACAGATTCTATGACTGCTCCTAATTTGCAATCATCTGCAAATTTAGTCAGCCAAAGGCCATTGACAGTGGCCTTGACTTCAGAGAAGTAAATTCCAAAAAGGAATGGTCCCAAGATCAATAACTGAGGGACATTGTTTGTGCCTGGCCTCTTTGTAGAGGTGGACTCTCCATTTCTAACCTTAAGGATCCTGTCTGTGTACCCGCTGGCTATCCACCAGGTGACATAAGGATTTATACCTAACCTCTTCAGTTTGTTAACAATGCCCAAGAGGAGTATTGGATCAAATGCCATGACCAGGTCAAGGTAGGCAGTGTGAAGGAATAGTTGTGTAAAATCTTACCATAACCATAGATGCCCTTCTCTTCCATGTTGCAGTATTCTGGACTTTTGGGTTCCCTTCTCTTGCTACTTGAACATCTGGCCAGTATACAAAAGCTTTTTGTCACTGCTAAGTGCCTGGGACATCTGAAGTGGCTAGTGGAATGTGAGCCATAAAAGTGACATCTATACACACAGCAGACCTCAGAACTGAGTGCCCCAGTCAGACCCCAGTCCCAGGAAAAACTGTGCAAGTCCAGTGCTATCCAAGAAGGGACCATTATGGGAACAAGCTGGGAAGGAATATTGCAACATGGAAGAGAAGGACATTGATGGTTTTGGTAAGATTTTACACAACTATTCTATGTTCTTCTATTCACATGTTGCAGTATTCTGGACTCTTGGGTGAGTGTCAAAGCTCACTGGGAAGCAGAGGGTGGTGGCTTGTAACTATTCTCCAAAAAATCTATGGAGACAGCCCTAGCAAATCCAGCCATGAATTTAGAAATTTGGTCCAATTTGTAATGCTTGGTAAGTGTGTGGACAGATGTCCATGTAGCTGCCTCTAAAATGTGGGCAGTGTCTAATCCTTTAAAGAAGGCTCCTGATGAAGCCATAGCCCTAGTGGAATGTGCTTTAACTTTGGACCCCAAGGATTTCCCATGGTGTGCATAGCAGAAAGAAATTGCCCTGGAAATCCAGGTTGAAATTTTCTGTTTTGTCACAGCTTTCCTCAGGGCCCTGGGGTGGAAGGAGACAAATAACTGGTCAGATTTTACGATAGACTTAGTCTTGTCCAAGTAGAACCTAAGCTATCTATGCACATCATGTAGGACTCTCTCACTGTCACTCTGAGGATGGGCAGACAAGGTAGAGGTGAATAGCTTGGTTTAAGGAAAGCTCACTGATCACCTTGGGCATGAAGGAAGGGTTGGTCCTAAGGGTTACCCTGTCTTTGTGGAAGATGAGGAAAGGGGGAATGGCCATTAGAGCCAGTAACTCAGTGACTCTTCTAGCCTATGTCAAGGCCACTATGATTACTGTTTTCCATGTGCAGTGTTTCAGAGAAGCCTTAGCAGCTGATTCAAAAGGGGCTACCATGAACTTCACCAAAACATAATTCAGGAATAGGTTTCCTGGTGGGGGGGCTGAGATGCAGCACTCCCTTTAGGAATAACTTTGCAAGCAATCTGAAAGCCAAAGGGGGGTCCAGAGGCAGACAAGCTGAAATGGCAGCCAGGTGAGTTTTAATGGAGGAGGATGCCAATCCTGTCTGCAAAGGTTCACAAAGATAAGACAGTACCAAAGGGACATCACCCTGGAAAGGGTCCAAATGCCTTTGTAGACACCATATGGAGAATCTTTCCATTTAGATATATAAGATCTCCTAGTATTAGGTTTCCTGGCCTCCTGCAGGACGGAGAGCATGTCCTCATTGTAGAGGTGTCTGTAAGGGATCAGAATTCTATCACCCACAGGGTGAGGTTCAGAGATTGCAAGTGGGGTTGGATTAAAGATTCCTTGTCCTGTGTGAGAAGGTCCACTCTGTGGGGTAACTTGTGGTGATTGCCCATGGCTAAACGCAGAAGGAGGGGGAACCAGTGCTGTCTTTGCCAAAAGGGGGTCACCAGCAAGAATTTTGGTCTGTCCTTCTGAATTTTCAGTAGAACTTTCTGAAGTAGTGGGAAGGGGGGACTGCATAAAGAAACATCCCCTTCCAAGAGATTGAAAAGGCTTCCATGGCTCTCACCAGAGGGCTGGGCAGCCTGGTGCAAAAGGATGAAAGTTGTCTGTTTATAGGGGAGGCAAACAGATCTACCCGAGGTGTACCCCATTTATGGACTATGTCCAAGAACACATTCCTGTGGAGCATCCATTCATGGAACTCCGACATGGACCTGCTTAAGGTGTCTGCCTAAGTATTCTGTTCTGAAGGGATGTACACTGCCTGAAGTGTAACTCCCTGGTTTGTGGCAAGCTCTCACGCTTGGAGAGCTAGTCTTCATAGCAAGTAGGATTTTGTTCCCCCCTGCTTGTTGACATACCGCAGAACTGTAGTGTTGTCTGTGAACAATTTCAGTGGGCCTTGTTTCAGTGTGAATTGGAAAGCCTGAAGGGCCAAAAGAATTGCTCTCATCTCTCTGATATTGATATGCTCCTGTTTGATGGAGTCTGACCAATACCCTGGACTCTTAGGGAGCCCATGGTTGCTCCCGACCCCAGATCTGAAGCACCTGTGTACATTTCCTGTACTAATAAGAGGGCCTGTAAGGGTAGACCTGGGTTGCAATTCACTTGATTCAACCACCACTGAATCTCTTTCTTGAGGCAGGGCAAGAAGGGGATTTTGTACTCTAGAGGATGAGCGTGCTGAGTCCATATGGACCTTAGGTACCATTGTATCTCTCTCATGTGAAGCCTTGCCAATGGCACATGGGAATGGTCAATGCCATGTGACTCAGGAGCCTGAGGTACTGCCTGCCAGTCAAGTCTGTGGCCTGAAAGATAGTGAGCACATACTGCCTTTAGTTTTCCACCTTTTAAGGTGATAGGAAGGCCTTCACGACATCTGTTCTTATCCTGCACTCCAGTAAAACAAGGTCCTGAGATAGGGTCATGTTGGACATGGGATAATTTATCTTGAATTCCAGTGCCTGCAGGAGAGAGAGAGAGAGACAGATGTGTCTGTAGATGGAGTAGGAGGGATTATTTGCAGTCTGCCTGAATAAGCAGGCCATCTAAGTAAGGGAAAATTTGAATACCTAGGGTCCTGCAGAAGGCCACCACTGGTGTCAAGCACTTGGTGAAGACCCTTGGTGCCGAAGAAAGGTCAAAGGACAAGGCCGAGAATTGATAATGTTAGGAGCCACAGAGAATCACTGATATCTCCTGCAATTTGGCCTTATGGGAATTTGTAGGTAGGCAACCTTGTCCAAGGTGGGCATGAACCCCTGAGGTAAGATCAAAGGGAAAAGGGTTTGCAGAGTAAGCATTTGAAAGGTGGGCACTTGCAAAAGAGACTGAGGTAGGAGAGATGCCATCATTCCTTGGGACTAGGAAGACCCTGGAATAGAATCCTTTTCCCTTTTCTGTCAGGGGAACAGGTTGAATAATACCCTGGGCAATGAGGTTGTCTGGGACTTCTTGAAAGAAAGGGAGCTGTTTTTTTGTGGGGGCTGTGGAATGCTCCTCCAAGACGAGGTAGTAATCTTTTATTTATTTATTTATTTTACATTTGTTTACCGGGATAGTCTGACTGGATACATGTCCATTTTCAGTGGTGGCCCAGGGAGAAAAGCTCCAAGTTACAGATACAAGCATAATATACATAAGCATAGCAGAAAATAAGAAGCATAGAAACTACAGAGGAGGTAGATTACTCCATAGTCTGTTGACTAAGACAGGGTAGAAGTTTTCTTCACATCAGGTAAATCATAAGAGATTAACAGTTTTTCATGCATTACAGCACCAGAGAAAACAGTACATACTTAAACAGCACTACAGTGTATCCAGCATGCATTATTGCAGTTTTCTACAAAGTTAAAATTAAGTAGCATCCTACAGGTATTGGCATAAATAGGCATTAGTTAAGTGAAAACTAATCTAGGTCATGAAATAACCCTTCCCTATTATGGATAAGACCCACTTGTCTGTGGTGATGTTTTTCCACACAGGGAGACAGGGTCAGAGCCTTTGGGACAGGGGGAAATGGAGCTGCAGGCTTTTTTCAAGAGTGGTAGGAAGTCACACAATACCTGCCCTGTCTTGAAACTGAAGCTTCTGTGCTGGAGTCTGTACAGGCCTGGAAGGAGTAGTTTGCTTTCTGTCAGTTTTTCTGGCCCTGGAAGAAGGGGTGGGGGCAGAATGCTTTCTGATAAACTGAGTTTTCAAATGGTAATTCCTGTGGAATTTGGGGATAGGAGAAACAAACATGAGCTTAAGGTCTTGTAATGCCTTCTCCTTTTGTTGCAGAGTCTTGAATAACTCAGCCACTTTTGTCCTAAAAAGAGCTGCGTTATCAAGAGGTGCATCCAACAGCTTTGCTCTGATGTCATCAGGTAGGGGCTGTAACCTTAGCCAATAATATCTTCTCAGGACTGAGGCAGATACAGTTGACCCTTCCAAAGCTTCTGCAGAATTATAGCTGCACCTAATGGAGTGCCTGGTGACCTGAGAGGATAGGGATATAAGGCTGGACAACTGAGCTTTGGCAGGAGAATCTGGGATGTCACTCAGTTGTTTAGTGGCTTTTTCCAAAAGGGCTAGGGCATATTTGGATATGTGGGTTTGATAACTTATTGCCCTGAATGCCAAAAAGAGGAGGAATAGAACTTCTTCCCAAGGCATTCCATGGCCTTGCTGTCTTTGTCAGTAAAAGGAGGGAAGTGGATGGAAGGAGTTTGGATGCCTTATCCGCTGACACTGAGACAGTGCCAGGGTCAGTTGCAGGGCACTTAACCAGGAATTTGCCTCCCTCAGGGACTTTGTAGAATCAATCAGGCCTTTGGGGTGCAGGGGGCTCAAAGTCAGGATTGAGAGATGGTGCACCAAATGCATCCAGCAATACTGGCAGCATTGGTGGTATGGCTGAAGTGGCAGGGAAGTCCATCTGAAGAAGTTCATGATATCCTTTCTGAACTTCTGTCATCTCAGAGGAATCCCATTTGAAATGTTCCCTCATCTTTGCAATGATCTCCCCAAAGGTGAGATCCACAGCTGGGGAATCTGCCTCTGCAGATTCTTCCTCTGGGGAGGCATAGCCAAGGTGGAAGGTAATTCCTCAGCTTCTACCTAGTAGGCATCTAAGGCCTGAGGCCTAGGGCTCCTCACAGGAGGAGCCACTGAAGATTGGAAGGGAGTAGCAGGCCTTAGAGCCATAAAGGCATTGAAAGGATTCTGTGAAAAAGCCTGCCAATCTGGCTGGCTCTCAGCTGGGGAGAAACATGCTTCCTTTTCTCCTTCTTTTTAACAGCAGGCCTAGCAGGCATCAGAGCCAGGGTAGGCATGGGGTCAGTTACCAACAAGATAATGAAGGGATATGTCTGGGTGGTTGGTGCAAGCCGAGGTTCCAATTCGCCGTCAGAAGCAGATGTCTGCAAAACTTCCAAGGAAGTGCTTTTCGCTCTAGGTTCTGTGGCTTCCACATCGGTACATGCTGTACTCATTTCAGCAGCAAGCAATCATTCCTCTAGGTTGACGTTGGCCAAAGGAGGGACGTTGGGTGGAAGAAGTGCAGCTACAGATTCAGGCCTAGCAATTTAGGCCTTTTTCTTGGGCAGCTCAATGGGCTGACCAGACGGTCCCCTCCATATCTAAAGCTAACTGCTTTGAGCACTGATTCTCCAGATACATTTTTAAAGCATGCATTCTGCTATGCAAGGTTTTTGGGACTAAGGCCTGGAAGATGGAGCAGGACTTATGCTTGTGGGCGTCTTTATGGGGGATCTGATGATCGCACTTACACTTTCCCTTCCTGGAGGATATGAACCCACACAGGCATGCAATGACCCAAAAAATAAAATATCCCCAGAAGGGTACTTATCTTAGACTTTTTGATCCAACAGCCAGTACGGCAGGAACAGCTGACTTTCAACTGGTGGCAGAGAAATATTGAGGTCTGGTGTGTGCAGATGTCACTTTTATGGCCCAAGTTCTCCTAGCCACATCAGATGTCCCATGCAGTGACAAGAAGATTTTGTATATTGGCCAGACGTTCGGTTAGCAAGAGAAAGAAACTCACAAGTCCGGAATGCTGCAACATGTGAATAAA
This sequence comes from Protopterus annectens, assembly GCF_019279795.1. Classification (NCBI taxonomy): domain Eukaryota; kingdom Metazoa; phylum Chordata; order Ceratodontiformes; family Protopteridae; genus Protopterus; species Protopterus annectens. The sequence continues at coordinate 1,471,897,070 of NC_056729.1, forward strand.
AGGGCATCTATTTTGCCCTCATCCATTGCTTTGGTGACCTTTTCAAAAAGTCCACCAAATTAATCAGATGCTAAACATCAAGCCATTAATATTGACACATGGAACAATGAATCAACAAGACAAACAAAAATCTTTTTTTTGCAAAGGGGCAAAACATTTTTCTCTTGCTGCGCTACCTACTCTCTTTCCTAATTATATATACCAGCTTGGTGATTGCACCATAAAAGGGCAAGTTCCCTGATCCCCACTATTCTTTGATGTCACATAACATAGTTCTCATAAACTTTTCTGCTTTGATATTCCATGCATTGATGTTAATGGCTCAGTGTTAGCCATTCAGTATAGTGGCCATTCCACAAAATGACATAAATCTGTCTAGGCATGTGAGTGTAGTCAGAATTTCTTTCACTTGATCACAATCAGAATTAGAGGTGTACCCATCTAAGCAGTGGTTATTCCTAGGGGTGGGAAGTCAATCTGTGTTTGAATCCATATCCTCCCTATATTCTCTTCATTACAGTTGAATGATCATCTGTCTGGCATGGGGTCATCTTCCTTCCTTCCTTCCTTCCTTCCTTCCTTCCTTCCATTCTCTCTTTTTCTTACTTTCTTTCTCTAATACCTGAGTGCAAAGGGAAGCCAGAACCTTATCTGGCAAGCAATGGATGCAAGAAAAGGAACATTTAGACAAGATGCCCATGTGTTTCAGGACACGTGCACCCTCACTCATGCAGCTTAATTATACTTATGAGCTGTTTAGGAGGCTCATCGATTCACCTACTGGCATGACTTTGGGATGCTGGAGAAAACAGAAGTGTCTGGTGAAAATCTATATGGACACGGAGTATGTAAACATTCTGCACAGAAGGCAACTTATGTGAATTCAAAGCAGAGAAGCAAGAGTTGTGGGGCACCAGTGGAAGCTAATTCACTACTCTGACACTCATATTATGTTTGTGTATGTCAGAGAGAAAAAACATAAATATATTACTATGACAAGAATTGTTTTCACTTGATTACAGTCCACTATCAGAGATGTACTCAGCCATAATGTGATTACATTTTGGGGGTGGGAGGGCAGACTGTGTGTGAAAGCATTCCATTACTATAGTCACCTGATTACAACTAAATAACCAACAGTCTGACTGTTAGTGTAAAATGATCTTTCATGTGAGACCAAAAAATAAGATGAATTACATTACTGAGGCTAGAATTTCTTTCACTGTACAACTTGCAAACATCAGGACCTGCGTATTTAACCAGAAAGTGGAAGGGTAGCTAAAGAAAGAATAAAATAGCATCAGAATGTTGTAGTCATCCCTAGGTAAAATTATTTAGAGATTATTTTCCCTGTGAGAGACTATTTTGGCCCATCTCTTATCAAAGCTGCATCTATTACTGCACCACTTTTGCCCATATCCTCTTATCCCTTCTTCCCCTTTTGGTAAAATACTGCCTGTTGCCTCTTAAATTTATTGCGTGCTAGATCCAAAATGTGGGAACTGCTATAGGACCTTTCACTGCACTCCAATAAAATCTGCTCAGAATAACATTACCCATTCTATCAACCAAACGTCGGGCTCTAGAAACCTCAATCAGCATCTATGTATTGTAAAGCATGACGTACGATGTCAATACTTAACATATTACTGCTGATGAAATGAGACAAAGTGTCGTAGCTAGTTTCTTTATGCAATACCAAACACATCAACCACACATCTATACAGTCAATGTTAACAAAGCAACTGCATGTCTATACAGACAATGCCAACACTGTAATTACACACTATATAGTCGATGTCAACACAGCAACCACTCACTTACATAGTGAATGTCAATACAGTAACTGCACACAACAGAAAAAAGAAATTATTTTATTTATTTTATTTTACATTTGTTGACCGGGATAGTCCGACTAGATTCATGTCCATTTTCAGCGGAGGCCCAGGGAGAAAAGCTCCAAGATAAGCAGTTAAGATTACAGATACAATATATACAGTGACAAACCAAGGAAATGTAGACACACTGTGAAAGGGATAAGATGCGCAAAACTCCTCCGTCCCCCGAGAACTCCAAAACAAAACTCCAAGTCGCCAAAATGTAAAACGACTTGTAGTTTTATTTTGGAGTTCTCGAGGGGCGGAGGAGTTTTGTGCATCTTATCCCTTTCACAACATATACAGTGGTTACATACTTAACAAGTTATACAAATTCCAAGGTTAGAGATAATCCTGGATGTAAGTCCGGATTAAGTAACACAACTAAGCTAAATTATAGTTATTAACTCCTAGTAAAGGAGAGTTAGTCTAGTTTGATACATTGACATAGCCAGTTTAGTTTCAAGTATTGTTTGAGTCTTATCTTAAACTTGACTCAGGGTGGTAAGTAAAGTAATATCAGCTAGGAGTGAGTTCCAGGATCTACCTGCAGAGTTGGCAAAGAGAGAGTCACCGGCTGAGTTACTAGTTTTGATAGTCTGAACTAGGAGTCTGTTAGAAGATCGAAGAGGTCTGGGATTGTTATAGGGGGTGATGATGATTTTAGTGCAGGAGTATTGTCTGGATTGTAAAGGATTTTATATGCCATAATCAGTTGGTTATACTGGATCAAGCTGGGCAGGTCTAGCCACCCAAGCTAGTTTAGATTATCACTGTAATGTTCCATCTGTGTTGTCTGTTTTCATTCTTCTTCAACTGATGAGTTTGGATCCAAACATCGGATTCCACATGGCCGTTACTAAAGCTCATGGTAATCAAAAAGCTAGCTCTCTAGCTTCTCCCTTACCCATAATGCACCAACTCCAAGCTACCTCAGATCTCGTTTGCTGATTTTACCAGAAAAGGAATGTTTAACATGGATAAATCTAGGAGATGTAAAATTGCACGTGCTCCATGAAGGAAAAAAAATATATATCTGGATATCAATATAAAGGACAATGATGTCCATCTAGCATCTCATTCGTCCAGAAGTTTGTAAACAGAAGGGATGTGGGCTGGTAGGCAGGAAGTTGAGGAAGAAAGAAAATGAACAACACAGATGGAAAATTATGGTGAGTACATAACTTATCTGATGTCAATTTTCATTCTATTCTCAACTGATGGGACAGAGTCCCCAGCTACCAACAAACCCAGGTGGACTCTGAGGAAGGATATTCCTGAGCATTGTTGAACCAAATGATGCTCTACCCCTGGAGACCAGATTCAATTTGTAATGGCAATAAAGGTATTGGGAGTAGCCCAAGTTGCTGCTGCACATATGTTGTCCACGGAAGATCTGGATAGAAAGACTAAAGAAGTTGCCATGGACCTAGTTGAATGAGCTTGTACTATTTAGGTGAGGTAATACCCAATTTGTGATAGATAAATGAAATATAATCAATTATCAATCTGACTAATGTTACTTTTGCAATTGGTTTACCCAGTTTCAGTTCTGGAAAGGAAACAAACAATTGGTCTGTTTTTCTGATTTCTTTTGTTATATGCAGGTAAAAATTTAATTGTTTGTGAACATCCATGTATTTGCCCTTGTTTGCAAAAATAGGAAAGAATACTGGCAAATTAATGGATTGATTGATATTAGAGTCTAACACCACCTTGGGAAGGAAAGAGTCATTCCTTTGTAGCACTACTCTATCCTTGTGAAAGATCAAGTATGGAGGTTTTGAAGACAAGGCTTGAATCTCTGAAATTCGTCTAGCAGAGGTAATAGCTACTATAAGAACAGTTTTCTAAGAAAGAAACTTAAGTTCACATTTAGCTGCTGGTTCAAAGGGGAAATATATTAGCACCTGCAGTACCAGATTGAGATTCTGTGGTGGAGTAGGGTTTTTAAATGAAGGTCTCAAAAGAAGCATGCCTCACAAGAAAGCTCTGCACAATTTATGAGAAGCTACTGAAGAACCTTCAAATTCAATGTGAAAATTTGATATTTCTGCTAAGTGAACCTTACTGGTTGAGGAATTAGTCCCTTCTTTAAAAATTAAAGCTAAGAAATGAAGTATTTTATGTACTTGAGTTGAAAAGGGGTTCAATATGATTTTGTTGTGCCCAGAAACTGACTTTTTCCCATTTACTTAAACAGTTTCCTTGTTGAAAGTTTGTGGGAAGATAAAAAGATATGTTAGGCAGGGGAAGAGAACATCAGTTGTCTAGCTATTAATGGAATTGGAGACACCAGGCTGTTAGCCTAACGTCTGAGATGTCTGGACAGCTCATGCCCATTGAGTGAGACAGGAGGTCTGGAAATGGATCCAGAATCCAAGGATGGTGAAGTAAGTGAGGCAAAAATAAGGGAAACCAAACCTGTTGAGGCCAGTAAGGTGCAATGAAGATGACTTTGCTCTTCAACCTGGCAGATTTCTGCAGACATTTTGAAATTAATGGGATTGGTGGGTATGTATAAAGTAGACCAAGGGGGGAAATTGTGAAATAGAGCATCCCTTGGCGATTCCCCATGTGGAGGGATAAGGACAAAGTAACTGCTGCATTTGTTGATCAGGGGACATGCAAAAAGGTTGGAGCAAGGTTGGCCCCATTGAAAAAAAAATCATTTTATTGAGAGGTAGAATAATGTACCTGCTCAGTTTGTCTTCTATCACAATAGACTTCCCCTGAATGTGTGTTGCTACAAGAAAGCAGTTGGATGAGATCTCCCATTGCCACACTTTGAGTGCTTCTTGACACATGGGGTATAATGACTTTGTCCCTCCCTGTTTGTTGATGTCCAAACTAACATTTTGTCCATTTGACTAGCAATTGTCCCTGAAGGTAGAGTATTCTGGAAAGCCTGTAACACTAAGAGCACTGTTCTCATCTCCAGGACATCGATATGCATTTTGGCCTTCTCAGGGGACCTAATGCCTTGGACCGTCTGCCCCAGAAAGTGCCCCCAGCCCAAATGGGAAGCATCTGTGGTCACTATAGCCTTGGGCTGAGGGAGAATGAACAGAAGGCCTTGTAGAATCTAATCTGACTGAATCCACCACCTGAGATCTCTTTTGCATGCCTAAGTGATCCATATCTGAGTTGACATTGTTGGCAAGTATCGACCATTGTGTTGCGAGCATCCATTGGGGAATCCTCATATAAAATCTGCTAAAAGTACTAAGGTTATTGCTGCTGACATTGATCATAGAGATTGAATGATCAAGCAGCTGAAATCTTGGTACTGCAAATTATTTTTCTGACCTGTGATCTGATAGTTTGTACTCTTGAGGGAGGGTGTGAAGCTACCATTGACTTTGTGTTGAAAACTGCTCCTATGAATTCCATATTTTGAGTTGGTTGTAGTTGAGAATTATCATAGTTTATGGCTATTCCCAAATGACAACAAGTCTAGAGGCATCGATTTCTTGCCCTTATCAATAGATGTCTGATGAGGGCAGTAATGAGAGTTATCTGGGTATGGAAGCACTTGGAATCCCTGCAGTCTCAAGTGAGCTGCTACTACTGCCATGCATTTGGTAAACACCCTGGGGACTGTGGTGAGACCAAAGGCACAGCTCTGAAGTGGTAGTGACTGGCTCTCAGCTGGAAGCATAAATACCTTCCAGATAGTCTGTTCATCTTTATGTGATAGTACGCATCCTGAAGGTCTATCAAGCACATCCAGTCATCCTTGCCCAGAAAGAGGAGAATGGACTGAACCATGGCTAGTCGAAACTTGAGTTTATGTTTAATCATTGAAGGATCACTTTCGCAAGCCTCCTGTTATTGAACACAAAGCAGTGAAAGTTCAGTTCATCGAATGTTCACTTCAGGGAATTTGCTACACAGGGAACATAGCAAGCTGGCCAACATTTCCTCATAACAAGCAGTATTTCAAACCTACCCAGGGTATCTGAATTGCTGCTTCTTCCCTCTGATTGGGGGGAACATTGGGAATTTTTCTTCAGATTGGTGGTGGGAGGGAAAAGTATTATATAGCCTCTGGATATAATTTTCTGCACCCAAGTACCCTTTGTTATGTCTATGCAGGCTCTCTGGTGCAGGGATAATTGACCCCCAATGGCCTCCATAGGTGGACAATTGGGCCTCCTTTCAGGAGTGCTGGTACAGTCTGTCAAAGAAAGAATCTCTGGACCCCTGCTTTTGAGGGTATCCTGTGCTGTGGGGGCAGCATCAACTATTAGAGTTCCCCCCTCGGTTCCTGGGGAACTTCCTCCATGTGTGTCCTGGAAAAGACCCTGCAATTTCCTGAACCACATCTTTCAACCACCTCATTGATCTCTTGAAAACAATCTCTGAGGGGTTGAAAACATATGCTCACTGCAGAAAGGGTCTTTCCATCCTTTTCACACCTGGATAAAGTTTCTTTCACTGTGGGGCTGAACAAAGAAGTGCAGTCAAAGGGAGCACTGATGAATGAAGTCTTGAAGAGCTCCGCAAAATAACATAAATGCCTCCACCTGATGCCCTTGATGTTCCTTTGGCTGCATGCAAAATAAGCCTCATGGATGAATTAAAAATAGAGGTAGGGTAGCCAACTGAGTAGTCATGGATAATTGCACCTCTGCAGAAATGGATCCTGAGAGGGAATTTCAAAGTTCTTTGATCAAATCCCTCTGCAACCTAGTAAAATGTGCCAAATAATTCAGCAACCTTAGGGAAAAGGTCACTGAAGCATAGGCACATTTCCCAAACCTGTCCATCACCCTATACTCCCTGTTATGGTGATGAACAGTGGAACTCTGTTCAGCAAGTTCCTTTTTGGTGGCTGCTGCCATGACCATGGCATCAATGGGCACCCTTTCAGCCCAAAACTCCTTCTCTGAAAGCGGTGCCAAAGAAACTTGTCCAGTCTTCTGGGTATGGGTTCAACTGTGTCAGGTTTCTTCCATGCCTGCTGAGAGACCAAATCAATGAGCTCATTGGTGGGTGAAGTAACCCAAGAGGTAGAGGGGCCAGTATTGAAAGCCTCCAGGAATAAAGGGTTACTGGGGGGTCCAGCCACCTCTCTGTTTTAGGATCTCAAGGATGTCTCCAAATGAGATGTCTTCTGGAGGTGATCATGGGGATCCTTCACCTTCATCGAAGTCTGTATTCTCCATAACTGACTCTTGTGAAGAGTCCAAGTGCTTCTTCTTGCACTTCCTCTTCCTAGAGACCTCCTCAGTGGGGTGTTCCAGGGAGATATTGGAAGAAACTGTGATACCCTGCTGGGAAGCCCCTGGAGATCTTGGACTGGCTGCCCCTGTGGTATAGAATAATGAGGCTCTAAGCACAGACATCAGGGCAGAAGGTTGACGATCCAAGGGGGCCAGATCCATCCATCCTGTTAGAGCAGAGAACACCCTCTTCACAACCTCAAAGGCCGACCATCCTGGAAAGAGAGAAGACCCTGGCACCAAGAAGGCAAGCATCTGAACTGCTGTTCTCCCCTGCTCCAAATGCAATCTCCCCGAAGAGGAAGTCAGAATCAAGCTATCCAGTGCAGAAGCTCCAAGGGACAGAGATGGCTCCTACAACTTTAGAGTCAACACTAGCACCTCAGACCCAACAGGAAAGCTTCAGCTCTGAGAATCATCCAGATCCAAAGAAATCTGAAATGGAGCACTCAGCATAATCTTTAGCTCCAAAGATAATGTTATCTTTAGATCCAAGTCAGACAGACCTGGAAGGCTTGGATCCAGGAACTCTGAAGCAACCGAAAGGATCAGAGGAGGAGCTTGAAGTGGGGCGTGGTTGATGGACAGGCTTCCTGATCCAAGTGAAAAGAAGCTGACATGACACCCATCTGAATCTGCTCTGACAGGAACTTCCGCATCATTCCTTCCACATCTTCCTCCATCAGACTTCTGGACGAATGAGTCGAGGCAAAAGAGGGGAACTTGGATCAATGTTATTCCAAAATGGGTAAGGGCACCGTAGAAGACACAGGATCAATAGATGGTGAATATCTTGTCCTGGAAAGAACTGCAGAACTTGAGGTGGTCGGATCTGATGGCTTTTTTGCTGTATCCAAGATAGTCGGATCCATCGTTTTTTTCTTCCTCCTATCAAAGGGCAAAGAACTTTGGGATCTTTTTGCATCCAACTTAGGCCTCTTTCTAGACAACTCCAAAACTGGGGTGGATGAGGTGGAAGGCTTTTGAGATGAATGTTTATTTCTTCACTTTTACCTTTGAGGGACTGAGACACAGATATCGCTTCTCCAGTAGAGGATGGTAACAATCCTTTTAAGATAAGTCTATTGTGTTCTATTACAGCCCTAGGATTGAAATTATGGCAGATTGAACAATCTTCTTGCAGATGTTGTGGTTCTAGACAATAAAAACACAGTGTGTCGGCATCTGACAGTAGTAGCTTGTGTCCACACTTGATACACTTTTAAAACCCAGAGGGGCCTTTTTCCACCATTACACCAGCAACTATAAGTAAGGAAAAACTAAGTAACTCAGTTTTTTTTTTGTCTAGAAAGAGAGAAGGCAGGAAGAAAATACCAGTGATGGTAAGAAAGGACTACACAAGAGGGCAGAAAGGTAAAAAGAAAGAAAATTACCAATGATGGTACTTCAAGAATTACAAAAAAAGAAAAAACTGTACGATAGACAAAGGAAAAGAGGAAAGAAAAAATTACCGACTATGGTAATTGAAGAAATTTGATATCGTATGAGAGTAAGGGATGAGAAATATAAGAAAATATAAAAATTTAGAAGTTTATAAATTGAAAAAACTATCACTTATCTGTAAATGCTTGAGAGCTAGGGTAATCATGTCTTTTCAGGAAAAGTGGCAAATGAGATCTGATGCAGCTTATAGCTGGTGCATTATGGGTAAGGGAGAAGCTCGAGAGCTTTTTGGTTACCATGAGGTTTAGTAACAGCTAAGTCGGATCCAAGGATCAGATCTGAACCCATCAGTTGAGGATAGAATGAAAACTGACATCAGATCAATGCTTTTGCAAGGGGCAAGTTCCCTACACCCCCTGCTAATTATACATACCAACAATGAGATCACACTACAGTAGAGAAAAGGGCAAATTTCCTGATTCAAACTGTACCTTAATTTCAGTCAGAATGGTTTGACTGACTGAGTTGTCAACTATATGGTCTCGACTATATGGGTTTCAATAATTTGGCTGTTCATTCCTTTGAAATAGACCTATGTCAATGCAGCTTTACTAAACGTTAACTATCAAATGTCTTACATGTTTTACTACAGAAATATGCAACACTCAAAGTTTTCAAAAGCATTTTTTCAGGCCCTATCAAATTAAAGCATGTGACTACTTTCCTGCAAAAAAGATATAAACAAATTATATAAATAAATCACTTGCTTTATAAATGAACAAATTCAGTGATAAAAAAACTGCAGCAATTATTACAAAGACTACATTAGAAAGGTATAGTGTGACATATATGTTTTTGCAGAGGTTTTCACCTTCCTGCACTCCCTTTCTGGAGTTTGTGCTTCCATACTATCATTAACTTAAAAGGTTCATATGTAGGTTCTAGGCAATTGGTCTGCAGACTATTTCAAGCCTAGCCAAAAACACCTATTCAAAATTTTCCTCTGGCCTCAAGAACAGTAAGACAACTAGACCAGGAGAGAATTTAAGGTTGTCCATCCAATTATCTAGGTTTACCTTGAAGGTGGCAAGAGTGCTACTCTGCTTAACATATAATGGAAGTTTGTTCCAGAGCTGAGGAATGTATTGGGATATGACTCTATTACACAAATATGTGTCACTTATCAGCTGGTGAAGGTTTAGTTCATTTATCCGAGTACTTGATGCACCATTAGCTCTGTGAAGGAATAGGAAATCAAATATGGTTGAATCTTTCATGGCACAAAAGGCTAGACAGATATCTCTATGGAGGAGTCTTTAAGCGATTTGAGTCCAGAGAAAGGGCTGCCAGTCTCACCTGATTACTAAGATTTTTGAGGCCTCTGATCTTATTAGTTATGAATCTCTGATGTCTCTCAAGTTGTGCTATATGTTTACATAAATACATGCTAAAAATTGAATTATATTACAGTGGGTCTGATAAGATATGAGTAAAGGGGAATTAAGACTTCTTTGGATCTAGTGGAGGTGCCTTTGGAAACTAAATGGGCCAGATAAAAGGCTTCCTGAACTACTGTGGAGACATAACGGTCAAATGATAAGGAATTATAAACAAGAGCACCCAAAGCCCTTTCAACAGTATTTGATTGGAAGGGTGAATCTCCTATATGGTAAGTAAAAGTGTTTTGTTTACAGAAATGAACTATGCTACATTTTTACATTTAATTTGAGACCACTGCCCTTGCACCAGTTGTTAAGCTATGTTGAAGCAAGTGTGAGTTAGTTGAAGATTGAATAACAACACTCAATTTGCAGTCATCTGCAAACTTAGCTAACCACAGGCCAGACATGCTGGCCTGAATCATCCAAGAAATATATGCCAAATAAGAGAGGGCCCAAACCTTGGTCCTTTGGTACACCACTGGTAGCTGTTTTGCTTCAGAAGTGGCACCTGCTACTCTAACCACATGGGCTCTGTCAGACAGCAAGTTAGCTATCACACAATATAAGGAATTATATTCAGATTTACAAGTCTATCAATAATGCTTGCATGGCAAATAGTGTCAAAGGCTCTGACTAGGTCTAGATATGCTGCATGCACTGCATAACAACTATCTACTGCCTCAGTTACTTTTTCAAAGACATTCATGAGGTTTAAAGAGGCAGGACCTTCCTTTAATAAAATCAAATTGATGAGGGTCCAGGGTTGAGAGATTTTCAATCTCAGATTAGTGAGGTCTAAGATTATGCACGCCATAGCTTTACATATGAGGCTTGTGAGACTAATGGATCTATAGTTACCAGGGTCTGTGGTTGGGCCACCCTTGTGTATTGACATTACAACAGATGTTTACCAGGCTTCAGGAATGTAAACAGTGGAGAAGTTTAGATCAAAGGGTTTAATTAGGGGTTTGGAAAAGTTATATTTGTCACTGATAATCAGGCAACCAGGTGTGTTGTCAGGACCCATGGATGAAGTATTATTAGTTTTTGAAAAGGCTTAGAGAAACTGTTCCATAGGAATTAAAGGAGGTCTCTGGGACTGCATAACCTGTGGGATAGCCATAACTGTGCATGGAGTAAAATTTGCACTAAATTTGTTACCTAGGATATTAGCTATTTCCTTTGGGTCAGAGAGTGTAGTATTATTGTGGACTAGCATCAGACAGTGCTGGATGTTAGTTCTTAACTTCCTGACACAATCAAAGAAAGAGTCACAGTTATCTGTGGTTTTAGAATCTATTTTAAGTTCATACACAACTTTGAGCTTTCTAATGGTTCCCTTAAGCTCTTTGTTAGTTTGCTTCAATGTGCTCTTAAGGTAGGCAGAATGAGTCCTCTTATAAGTATTAAGCACTAAAGTTATGCTACCTTGGAGATAAAACGAATGTTTTGTTTTTTGCTGGAAAACATTATTTTGTTTACTATGATGTTGGGTAACCTCAGTGTTGATATACTAAATTATAGTGCTAAGGAGGTACAACTTGCACCCTGGGACCTATAGAGGGAATAACCTCCCTGCTGTAATGTCCTGCTTTATTTTGCTTCACAGTTTATGCATACTTCTATTTCTTATAGTAGTGCTGTATATTTAATGCAAGCTAGCTGTGCTTCAGTATACAAGTAATGGAGTATTTGGAGGATTAGCATGCCATAGCTGATGTTTGCAAAGTCAACAATTGCAGCACTGATTATTCAGTATGTACTCTGGGCCTTTAATGAGAGTGGGCTCTGTCCTCCCAATTATGAAATAAAAATAAGTCAGTGGAACAGAAAGAATATGTTTCTCTAGCTCACTTCTAAATGCACTGTCCGTGGTATGACCAATGATACAACTGCCTCCAGAACTGTATGGGGTGGCCTACATTTTTGATTAGGCTGACCCGGGACAGCATAGACTTGCCCAGTGCATCTCTATAATACTGTATAATCAGTAGTGAAGGCTCAAGCATATTACAAAAGTGTCTGCAGAGTCACTCATGGGGCAACACTACACAATATCAGTGGTGCACAATGACAAGTGGCTACCCAATCCAATGCCATCAGTGTGATCCAAGTACATCTATCATTATAGACCTTATCTGCATGCCTTTAGTGTAGCAAGAGTGACCAGTGCAGTGAATTAAGTGTGCCCCAGTCAGAATGAAACTGGACAAACAGCAAATCCTGGAGATGAAGATATCAGTGACAGCCAACTGACATACCAACTGCTGTAGTGTGACATACTAATCACTGCCATGTGGGGGGAGACAGTAATAGCTTAAAGTGTGAGGAGACATACAAAGAGATACTTGCTGTTGTCAACTTGTGCATGAAGGGACTTCAGACAATGATCAGATATGCAATCTGTGGTGGGAAGGTGATTCCACTTGCTGATAAAATTGATTTTTTCTGGGACTAGATATCTGATCTTGGCTAGAACTGAAGGATACTCCATGTCTCTGCAGGAATGTTCATGGAGGAGCTCCAATCATTGACAAGATAGTGGCAACTCTCTTTCAGCAACAGTAAGCATTTCACAGTTGAATATGATGACCAACAGGACAGTTTTGTGTAGGCAAAGAAAGATGGTCGCATAAGCTAGTGTAATGACAAAACCCTCAAATCACAGAAAGTATACTGTTTTATGTCGTCCTACTGTTCTGCTGGTAGTTTCCAGCTTATAACAACCTGACCTTAAGAATATTTCACATAGAACAGTAGTCTTGGGTGATTTATGAATTACATCTCATTGCCAATGGATGTTGTAAAGTAGTTTTCCATATCTATGCCACACTGCCTCCATGCAGTGCCTTCACGGAGGGAGTTTTATGAGCTGCCACCTATAACATTGTGTTATGCCTGCTGTGCAGTTCTTGCAGATGTGCAAAGGCAGTCATGAAAATTAAAAAAAAAAAAAAACACTACAAGCTGCTGCTTCAGCATGGAACTTAAAATATAGTTCTGAGAAAATGGTGCAAATAGAAAATTAAATGTGCAACCTGCGATCTTATTCTGCAATAACTGAAAACACAAAATAATAAGTCATTTGTCATGAAGAAGAAGAATAAATATTGGTTCTATTTTGAAAAAGGATGTATACAAAAAACAACAAACTTGCATATAAACGTATATAATATATATATATATATATATATATATATATATATATATATATATATATATATATATATATATATATCTTCAGAAGACTGAAAGGCCAAAATCTTGAATTTTAAAAGACTGAGACCAAAATCCTGAAAGTTCAAAAGACTGAAAACTCAAAATACTGAATCTCAGAATACTGAATCTCAAAATACTGAAAACAAGATACACAAACAAGTAGAAGACAAACCATCTTAATTTTCTCCAAGTATAAGCAGGGAGACAAGCCCTCCACAACCTCTGCTACTTAAATATATCAACTCCGAGATCACACTTCACTACACTAACATGAGTTATGTTGTAGTATAGCAAGTTAGACGGAAACATGATTAAGGTTACAACAGGCAGTCATGAAACACATGATGGTATGTTTGCCATTTTGTTCTTTGGAGTGCAATCTCAGAGTTGATATATTTAAGTATCAGTGGGTGTGGGGGGTGCAGGGGGGCTTGCCCCCTGCTTATATTTGGAGAAGTTTTAAACAGTTTATCTTTTATTTGTTTCTGTATGTAGTTGTGCTGAAATATAGTAAGTGTTGGTATCCTATGTGTTTTCAGTATTCTGAGATTCAGTATTTTGAGTTTTCAGTTTTTTGAACATTCAAGATTTTGGTTTCAGTCTTTTTGAAATTCAAGATTTTGGTCTTTCAGTCTTCTGAAGTGAATATATATATATATATATATATATATATATATATATATATATATATATATGTATATCATCCAGCTTCATAATTCCCCAAATGCCCAAACAATATGATATATGATGGAGTAAACCTCTCGGAAGGTATTAGACACTTTAAAACATGCAAATATAATCTAAACAGCAAGTTCCCTTTGCTATCCAACCAACCACAGCATGCATACTGCGTCTTCCCTCTCCAGACACCATTCTATAACATTTACTGACCTATTAGCTAATGCAAATTTAGAGTGACTTACCTTTCAGGAGATGAGATGCTATTCCTCCATTCCTGCTAAGAGCCTTCTTTCAGCAGTTAATAAAAATAAATCCAACAGGCATATGAAAGCAACAGATTTTACCAGCAATAGCTAGTATCCCGGTCTGAACTGTATGAGAGGCCCAAAAGATCTGGTAGTTAAAGCAAATGAGTAAGCTTATGTAGTTAACACATTGTCAAGGGGTGAGACATCATGGGGGGGGGGGGGGAATCATACAAACATGGCTTTCATATATGGGCTAAAACCCTGTCCACACCTATAGCATCTTTTTGGGCAAAGTCAGTCCTCAAAAGCTTCTGACTTAACAAAACAAAATATGAATAAAGAATAGTTGTATGCACTTCAGACTTAATAAAACAAAATATGAATAAAGAATAGTTGTGTGCGCTTCTGACTTAACAAAACAAAATATGAAGAATAGTTGTGTAAAATCTCACCATAACCATAGAACTTTTCTGCCGCCTGTCAGATCATCTGCTCCAATCATTGCTCATCAGACAAGTTGAGAACCTTGGTTCAGATAAGTGCCCTATCGGGGCTTTTCATTACTATCTTTTAACTACTGTGTGATTTTGTGATTACATGTCAGTGTCAGTGTGGAAGGCAGTTTCCACATAAGGACTCTCACAACTTTTGTTTATTTTGCCTAGGCCCTGACCACAACCCTACTACCTCTTCTATTTGCAAGGTCTTTGTCCCCAAGACCCTATGTAGTTGGTTAGCTTCTCTACATTTATACCTATAAAATCAATGCCTAAAGCATCTTGCGCATATATGGAGGTTACATTGGGCCTTTCAGGTCAGCTGCAAGCTAAGGAGGCAAAGAAATCTAGACCTGATTTTCCCACTGCTCCCTCTGGTCCAGATGTCTCTCCTGGGGCCAATGTTGGCCTGGAGACTGTTCCAGAGTCGGTAGACACTCCATTAACAGGTACTAGTGTGGAGGCCATGAAGGACCCTACCAGCACATCCTCAGGGGAAATGCAGGCATCCAACTCGGACGGAGGGGTGGAACCTCGGCTCATTGTGACAGAAGGCCTGTGTGGCATTACTCAAATAATTGTGCAAGAAGATGTTCCTTCCAACATGGTAGAAAGTAGGCCAACATCAGGCCATCCACCTTCAACCAAATGGAGGTTCCTAAAAAGAAAAAAATTAAAACAAAACATGTTTCTCCTGCTCCCCAGGAGCAACCAGGGGATTGGCAGACCTTTTCCCAAGGCCTGTTCAATACCTTTATGGCTCTGAGACAGTCCTCAGTTTTCCATTCTCCCTCTATTCCACCCTCTACTCCACAAAAAAGGACATCTGAGGAGTTTTCCTCAGATGACGAGGATTCCTCTGGGGACGAATCTTTGGCCTGTTCAGCCCAAATTTCTTCTTTGGGTTATGCCTCCCCAGAAGAGGAATCTAATGGCACTGATTCCCAGGGGAGGATATCTCACTTGGGGAAACCATTCTTAAGATGAGAGAGTTTTTAAAATGGGATTGTTGTCAAGTGTTAGACATCCAAAAAAGGTACTATGACCTGCTGCAGATGGACTCCCCTTCCCCATTTGCCATACCTCCTGCTCTGCCAGCATTCCTGGATGCTTTTGCTGCAGCTTCAAAGTGCCCTGGATTCTCAACCTCCTGCCCCCAAAAGGCCAGGTAGATTTTATAAAGTGGTGGAGGAGTCCAAATTCATGTTCAAATGTCTCTCTGCAGACCCTACTACCATTTCAGTATCTGCAAACAAGGCCTGCAAGATGCTACCTTCCACTTCCATGCTTCCCTCAGATAAGGAGAGCAAAGTCATGGAGAAAATAGGGGAAAAAGCTTTATACTTCAGCTACAATGGATTTCAGGGCTTTTAACTAGCAGACCCATATGGCCAAATATTCCTTGGCCCTTCTCTCGGACACTGGTAAACTACTTTCTGAGCTTCCTGACTCTCCCACTAAGGCCAAGCTCTCCACCATTCTTAACTCCTCAGCTCAAGTTACACAGCTTTCCATAAAGTGTAGCTATGATGCCATGGTGGCATCAGCTAGAGTGGCTGCATCTGGGTCAGTCCTGAAGAGGTACTCTTGGCTTAGGTTCCAACCATTGCCTGATGACATTAAGGCAAAAATTATGATGTCCCCCTGTACAACAAGGCATTATTTAGTACCTCTGCTGCAGAACTCTAAGTCTCTACAGGAGTACAGGAGAAGAGCAAGGAACTGCAAGACCTGAAACAGATTTCTGTTTCCCCAGTGCCCAGGTTTCAGAGGAACTACCCTACTAAGACCACCATTGTTAGAAAGTCTGCCAGGCCCCAATCTTCTAAAGGTAACAGAGATGTTAAGAAACAATTTTCCTCTAAATCTACCTCCTCTACTCCCACACAGAAACAGCCCTTTCAGGCTAAGACAGGCAGTCTGTGACTATTCGCATCCCAGACCACTAACACCTCTGTACCTTTGCCTCTCTCTTTCTCTCTCTGCTTGGAAAAAGATAACTCAGGACTCTTGCTTCCCATCTATCATCCTGCAAGGATATGTTATGGTGCAGAAGACCCCTCTCCCCTTCAGGTGTATTCCACAACCTCCAAAAGAACAACTGGAACTCTTACCCCAAGTCATTTCCACCCTCCTTTCTCAAAACACCATTTAGGGGTGGCCAAGGATGAACACAGGATAGCAGCAGATTTCTTCAGCTCCACCAATTTCATTACACTGACAGGAAGTAATTACTTAAAAAATTAATTTTTGAAGTAATTTTCTTTCTAAATATGTTTGTTTTATATAGTTCTTGAACTAAATCTAAAAAAGAAAGGAAATTTTAACAATATTCCTGTCAGAAATCACTTTGGAAATTTTCCTGTCAGTTTATCAGTCTGAAATGAGTTCCAGTAAGACAAATTCTCAAGACTCCAGCATCAAGAAAGAATTTCAGTCTCTGATAACTATAATCCAGCAACTTACTGCTAAGATGGATAAAATGGATACTAAAATAGATACCTTCATAGAAAAAACTACAAAACAAATAGACTTGTTACATATAGACCTGCAACAACAGAAGATCCAGATGACAGGCATAGAAGAAGCTGTGAAAAATAGAATCCAAGAAGAGGAAATCAACATTGAGTTTCTGCTGAAACAAAATACACATTTACAAACAAAGCTGGATGACCTGGAAAATAGATCTAGGCGCAATAACATTAGGATTTTTGGACTGCCAGAAAATATTGAAGGTAACAATATTACTTCTTTTTAACAACATGGCTCCCTAAAACTTTAGACTTACCAGAAGCATTCTCTTTTGGTATCGAAAGAGCACATAGATCTATAGCTAATACTAACTCTAACAAAAACTATCCTAGATCAGTTATAGTTAGATTTCTATCATCTTTTGATAAAGAGATAGTTCTTAAATCTGCTTGGGCTAAAGCTCCTGTTAAGATTAATGAGACAACTGTGCGTTTTGACAATGACTATTCTTCCTTGGTAATAGCTAAAAGAAAAGTTTTTCTGCCACTAATAAGGGAGCTTAAAAAGCACAGTTTAAAACATACCTTCTGTTTCCTGCCAAGCTAAAAATCTTCCTTCCTGATGGTCCTAAAATTTTTGATGACTTAGACTCTGCTTTACTGTTTATCAAAAAAAATAAGATTTTGGATAAAATAGAGGAAATGGAATGGGCTAGTCCTTCATTAAAGAGACTGGCAACTGAAACTTCATGGAAGACTTCAGAGAAGAAGAAGAGACTAAAAACAAATGATTTGTTCTATGTTTTTTTTTTCTTTTTTCTCTCATCATTTTACTTCATTATTAATCTTTTTAAATATAGTTCCTGCATTTCCAGAAAGCCACAAATATTCTGAAAAATATTTAATCAAAGTTATTCTCTGTGTGCAAAGAAATGTTTTGTTTCATAACCAGTCAAAATATCTGAGGAACTAATAACAAGCTATTATTCAATTTGTTTCTCTTTCTGAAAAAGAGAAGTAAGGTCAGTAATTTGATACATTTTTTTTTCTTTTTTTTCTCCTTTTCTTCTTTTAAACAATGACATTCTATTTAGATTATGTAGTGGGTAAAGGGTGGGGGAGGGCAGGGAGAGAAGAGTAATGAAAATATGATAAATGGAATAATAACATATTTATTCCTTGTAAAAAGTTTATATGTTCTTCAAATGCTATTCCTAATTATACTTTCTTGATTATACTGCTTATGCTTGTTTGTAAATAATCTGTCATGCTTTAACTAATAATAATTAGAACTAAATAATAGTAAATAATATGTTTTATTTTTAACTCTATTAATATAAACAGTAAGTAATATTCCATTGTATATACTTCTTATAGCTTTCTCTTACATTTTTCTATTTCTGCTTTACACTCTTTTATTTTCTACTCTCTTTTTCTTTTCTTTATTCTTTCTCTTTATTTTTTTTTTCATATTAATATATAGAAATGCTTTTGATCATATAGACACAGTAAATAATAAGATTTGCATAAAATTGAGTTGGGACAAAAATATTGAGTTTTATTACTTATTAATAACTTTGGGCTTAATTTCACTTACATAGAGGCTGTAATAACCTGTAAAATACATTGCGAAGCTTTTGTCATGTTTTGATGCATTTACACTACTAAATGAATGTTTGTCACTAGTTTTTAACAAGTTTCCCGCCAAAATGTTAAGGGAGACAATCTGGGATGTGTGCTGCCTCATGAACAGTGTCCTCGAGTTGTTTTAAAAGCTTCAACTCTCAGAATTCTCACAGAGAAGTTGAAAGCAGTCAATTTGATCTTTGACCCAGATATCACACTGACACATTGCAGATTCAGGAAGAACACTCTACCAGGAAGTAGAACTGATGCAAATGTGACTATGTGAAGGAAAATGAACTCTTTAACATTTAAATGTGAGTTATTTTATATAATTACTTAAATATCTATGTTATAATTCATAAAATATGTCAGTTATAATGATTTTAAATGATGCAGTTTCTTGTAGTAAGTAAATGTCTTATTTTAGAAGGCATAGAAAATGAAACATTTATTCAAGTGTTTTTGAAAATCTACTTGACTGCAGCATACTAATCTGTGTTAAAAACTTATGTTCCAAACATATACATTACTATAACTCATTTAATTCATCTGATTGACAAGCATAAACAACTTTATAACTCTATTCTGGAAGAAATTGTCATGTGATATATTTTAAAGCAGTAGTATAGACATACAAAATACAGATGGCTTTTTACAATAATGCAAGTGTTTCTGAGAATTTGCATAACTATGCAGTATGATTTATAACAATTTCTATAAATATAATATTTTATTCTATTGACAATGATGAGTATGAGTAAAATGCTCATATACAAGCAATTCAAGGTTTTTTTTGGAAGCTGTTGACTGCATTTACATGACAGAAAATAGATGCATCTTAATATATGTAATGTCTGAACCATATTAGCCAAAGTTTTTGATTTAAATGAATGTTAGAACTTATTTTTACATACTTTGAATAAATTAATATGTAAATATGCCTTCCTTTTTTTTTTTTTTCTTTCTCTCTCTCTTTCTTTCACTCTCTCTCCCTCTTTCACATCTTTTATTTCTCTCTCTCCTCTTGGTTCCTAATATCAAGATTATCTGAAGCCAACAAAGTATGAAGTGCAAACCACCCAAAAAAACTCCGGTACCACCAATGAGCGACACAATCCATGTAGACACCACGTAAATCAGTCCATGAGTTTAATCCACATAACGCCAAGACATACAATCCAAACGACATAACATGTAGATAAAACAAAACTCTAATTTGTAATAGCACCCTATAACATGCAAAATACCAAAAGCAGTTAAGCGCTTTCAACCATGAAAAGCTGGTCTTCCTCAGAACTGCTGAAGGAAGCGTTCTATCCGTTTAAATCAACTTTTTGGCGCCAAAAAGTATATCACTTCTTAAAGGTACATCAGCAAGCATAATGGAACCTAATAAAACCTACTTGTTTTGCACATAGATGTATATAGTAGTATGAATAGTTTAAAAAAAAAAAAAAAAGTTTATTTTAGTTTATATGATGCTGTTTTATCAAATGTGTAGTTTTGTCTTACTAGATAATTGAATTGAAAGCTGTTAATTTAAGTTAAATATAACCAGTATTAAATTGATAAGGTGGTAGCTGAGGCACTGCTGCTTAGGGTAGGGGGTTAACTTGAGTTGTAAATACAACTCTAAGTTGGAGTTTTTAACTCCAGGCTGGATGCAAGGTTTAATCCTTACATTATTTTCACTTGTTCATTGTTATATGTATATAGTTTTGACATCCACAATATATTTTGTACACTCATTGTCACTACAAACAAAATTGAATCCTATACAAAATCCCATAAGAGATTCAATAAATACAGCTATATTTAAAGGTACACCTAAAGGAGGAGATGTAACATTACTTATGTTGTTATTTGTTATTTTGATCATAAGATTCTTAAGTTTTAAAAATGCCAAATGACATCTTTAAAAGGAATTTCTTTAAAAATTAATGGATTGAATAATCCGTAAAAGGGCAAGCCTAATAAGATACATTAATTTACATAAGGCCAACTTAGTCTTCCTGCAAGAAACCCATCTCTTGAAAAGATATTGATAAACTAGCCACAAACAAATATACAGTATTGGTTAGTTCAGAGCACACTCAGAAAAAAGAGTGGCTATTTTATGGAATAAAAGTATGCCCATTCCTAAAACCATTAAGTCTTATCAGGATGACAAAGGAATGTTTTGTATGGTTACAATACAAATTAATGGGAAGACTTACACTTTAATTAATGTATATTAGATACCTGGAATTGGTATTAATACAGTGAAACATCATCTTGATAAGATCATATCATTCTCTATAGGAGATATTATTTTAGCTGGTGACTTTAATTGTATACTACATGAAAGTGATACTACCACTATAGGAAAAAGAAGAATTACATCTAATGCAAAACATTTAAATGATTTTGCTAATTCTTATCATTTGAATGATATTAATAATCAGATAGATTCAAAATCATTACCATACACCTTTTTTTCTAACAGATACAAAACTTATTCAAAAATAGATAGGGTCTTTATTTCTAACCAGATGGTAACAGATTTAATTAATTCCAAAATCATTTCATGTCCTATATCTGATCATAATTCAATTGTTTTTGAATTCATGATAAAAAATACTCATAATGTTCAGATCAAAAGGATACCAGCATACTTAACTCAACTAAGAGACTATAAAGAATATATACTTTCAGAAGTAAAACATGTTTTAGACATAAATAATACTCCTGAAGTCTCCATTGTCTATGTTTGGGATGCCTTAAAATCATATCTATATGGACAAAGTATCAGATGGTATAATAATAAAAGGAAATCTTGGGATAAGGAATTGTTAGATATTCAAAGTAAATTAGACTCTTATAAACATAATAATAAAGAAAATATTATGGACAAGAAAGTTATTGAAGAAATAAACAAACTAAATGAGAAATACAAGGAAATTTTAACTCATAAAGTTAAAATAATTTTAGAGAAATACAAGTTTTTGTCTTATTCAATAAGCCCCAAATACTTACATAGACTTAAAAATAAAACAAAAAGGTTGAATAAACAAAACCATATCAAAGAAATCTTTTCTCTAAGGAAAAAGAAGAATGTTTCTAGTATACCAGAAATACTAGATGAATTTAGAAATCACTTTCACAAAATTAACCATAATAACATTAACATGGAACCTAAAGATAAAATAAAGGAGTTTATAACCACAAACATGAATAAAAAGCTTAATAAACAACAGATTAAACTATTGGACAAAAGTATTTCATATACAGAGGTTATTACACAAATAAATAAGCTTAAATCAAACAAAGCACCGGGTAATGATGGTATTATACCAGAGATATATAAACTCCTTTCTAAAAGTACATATTCATTAATACATAAGGTTTTTATTTTGGCCCAAACTGAGTTAATAACCCCCCCCATCTTAGCAATATACATTTATTTCACCAATTTTAAAACCTAATAAAGATCAAACTAGATGTACTTCATATCAGCCCATCTCATTACTTAATGTTGATTATAAAATGTTTATGAGTATTTTTGCTGATAGATTGAAGACAATCATCCCCGGCATTACAGATATAGATCAGACAGGCTTCATTGTAAATAGAAATACTTTTGATAATATAACAAGAACTTTAACATTAATTGATTTTGCAAATAGGAAAAAGAAAGATTTAACACTTATTAGTCTTGATATAAGTTCAGCATTTGATTCAGTAAGTTGGGACTATCTGTTTACCTTACTGAAGTGCACAAACTTCTCAGATGCATTTGTAAATCTAATTGAGCATTTATACAAAGGAACATTGGCTTATATTAAGGTAGGAACATATGTTTCACAAAAAATACCCATTTTAAAGGTACAAAACAAGGATGTCCACTTTCTCCACTATTATTCACTTTAGTAATGGAGCCTTGGGCTAATTTGATCAGAAACAGTACTGACATAGAGGGTTTTGAAATAGATGAAAATACAACATCAAAATTCAACTTTTGCAGATGATGTTCTAATTACATCAGCAGGATCTAATTCTTCTATGCAGTCTCTATTTGATAAAATGATGAATTTTAAAAGTATTTCTGGTTTAATATTCAATGAAGAAAAACTAAAATACTACCTATATATACGAAAAAATATTCTCATTAGTGATTTTACTAAATATGTACCCAATTCAGGTCAGATAACTTATTTAGGTATAATACTATCTAAAGATATTAAATCTATTATATATAATAATTATAATACCTGATTTCTTAATATACAAAATCTTTTTAATACCTGGAATAATATGTTTTTTACTATGGAGGAGAGACTTACAATTATTAAAATGATAATATTCCCCAAGATTTTATACTTAATACAATCAATAATACTTCCACCTACAAAAATAATTATCAGGAAACTGAATACACTAATGTTAAATTTCCTATGGGCACCTAATAGACCTAGGATTGCATTAAAGAAACATACTAATAGCTGGTCTCAAGGGGGTATTTCTTTTCCAGACTAATTTATATACTATCTCTTCTATTGTAAAATTATTACTTTATTAATAGATCAGTCATATGTCGCAAAATGGAAAGATTATTGGGAGCTAACTAGTATGCACTTCATGAAAATCTCCTTAACACATAAAAATATGATTGTAAATAACTCCATGTTATGGTTACTAAAGGAATTTTGTACTTCACCTATTACACCTAAACATATGGTTTGTTACCCATTAAATATTATTATTAGCTATCGTAACTTTATATTCATGCACCCTAAGTATAGGGAATGGAATTTTATTATATTCCCTATAATGTATACTCAGGGTATGCTTTTGTCATCTACTTCTGAAGGAACTCATTTAGCTATAGATAATGATCTAAAGTACTGGTATCAGTTGATATCTGATAATAAAGTTAAAAATCTTGATTTCTTAAAACAAGAATTTGATCTAAGAGAAACCTGCTGGTTAGAGGTTCAGACCTTTAGACAACATCTCATTAATAAAATAGATCTAATGTCTATAACAGTTAAAGAATCTATTCCAACACTGATTGATTACTTGATATTAAATTTACAACATAAAGTTTCTGATAAAGGTAAACTTTCATACATACATAAAATTATCAGACAAGAAACTTTTTACAGTGTAGATACATACTGGAATTATTTCACTTCTATTAATGGGGATCCACCAAATCAACAAGATAAACAATATATATTGGAATCTGCCTATAGAACTACGTCTTCCATTGTCTGGAGACTTTATACATGGAAATTTTTACATAGATCTTTTTATACACCTTTGATGATGAATAAAATAAATAATAAAGATAATCTATGTAAGAGATGTAATGTAGAAATTAATGCTGACTGGGCTCATATGTTTTATGACTGTATAAAATTGAAAGAATACTGGAAGTCAATTAATGAATTTTTGCAGGCTCTTTTTACAGATAATTTCATTATTTCTAAATCTCTTATATTATTCAACACACCTGTACCTCAAAGTGTTAAAAAGGTTAAGCTTCCCTTGTTATGGTCTATTCTAGCAGTGGCTAGGAAAATAATAACCAGAAATTGGATTTCAGATACACCTCCTTCGTTCAATGAATTTAAAAATGTTATGAATATAGTGTGCCATATGGAAATAAACACAATTAGGTCAAGAACAACTAGAAAAACATCTTATTATATTGTATGGGATAATTTACAAAATTTGTTAAAAAAATCCTAATTTCAATAGCATGGTATTTTAGTTTAATTAATTGATCTGATTGTAGTGGATGTCTTTGTAAATACTTTAGTTGTTTTGTTGAATGTTATAATCATATCTATTTTTAATTACTTGTATAAAATTGTTATGATATTTCTCTTGTATGTTAAAACAATAAACCTGTTTTGAAAAAAAAAAAACACCATTTAGGTAGTGCCGCCCTCCCAAGTAGGAAAAGAGTTCTACTCCAGGATGTTCCTGGTGCCCAGGAAGGATGGTCCTTGAAGACCCATTCTAGACCTATTCCATCTACATATCGTTCTGAAGGTTCCCACCTTTTGTATGTTAACCTTACGCACCCTTCTTCCTTTCATCCTTCCTCAGGCCTTTACGGTGTCACTGGACATCAAGGATGCCTATCTTCACATTCCCATTCATCTTCAGTTCAGGAAGTTTCCTCACTTTGCTATTGCTTCCTCACATTTTCAATTCTGTGCCTTGTCGTTTGGATTGTCTATGGCCCCGAGGGTCTTCACAAAATGTTTAGTTCCTGTCATAGCCTTCTGTGGGCTACAGGGCATGCAGATCTTTCCATACCTATTGACTTTCTTCTGTAGGTTTAGACTCCAGACATCCTTCAGGAGAACCTCTCCTTCACTGTGTCACTGTTTGAGGGTCTAGGGTTCATGATCAATTACCAGAAATCAACTCTGGTTCCTTCCCAAGAACACATCTTCCTTGGCTGCAGGACTCAATCAGACAGGATGCTGGCTTCCTTGCCCCCAGAAAAGG
The DNA here is from genome assembly GCF_019279795.1 of Protopterus annectens. Taxonomy (NCBI): domain Eukaryota; kingdom Metazoa; phylum Chordata; order Ceratodontiformes; family Protopteridae; genus Protopterus; species Protopterus annectens. The sequence goes on from NC_056729.1 coordinate 1,471,922,267, forward strand.
TCCTGTCCCTCACCTCCTACTTCCAAGACCTCTTGCTTCTCCAATCCACAATTGCCAGGGAGTTTCTTTGCCTCCTGTGGTTCATGGCATCCACTACCCCCATTCTTCCTTTAGCCAACTTCACATGAGGAAATTCCTGGGGTTCTTTAGTACAGTACAGGTACGACAATCCCATCCTCTGGAGTTTGGAATCCCACTCCTACCTTGCCTGAAAAAGGAGTTACACTGGTGGATCCAACAGGTTTAAAGGAATCCAGGCTTACCCTTGCAACCACCCCTTTCCACTAAGCAGCTGTACATGGATACTTCAGACATGGGATGGCGAGCAACCCTAGACTCATGATGGGTCAAAGATGTCTGGTCTCCAGCCCAGGAAAGAGAGCACATCAATATAAAGGAGATGAGGGCTCTGATTTTCGCTCTACAAATCTTCAAACCTCTTCATTCCCTGAGGGTTTAAATCTGGTTTACAGACAATACCACAGTCCTCTGGTATGTCAACAAACAGGGATGGACAAAGTCCTACCTCCTGTGCAGACTGGCTTTACAGGGAGATAGCTACACAGAGTCAACTCTCCTTCCAGGTGGTTTACATAACCTTGACCCAGAATGTTGTGGCAGACACACTGAGCAGGTCCGTGACTCACTCTCATGAATGGATGTTACACAGGGATGTGTTTCAGGACATCGTCCATCGATGGAGTACACCTCAGGTAGATCTCTTTGCCTCCCCCATGAACACGCAACTTCCCAAGTTTTGTGCCAGGGTTCCAGATCCCTTGGCATGAAAGGTGGATGCCCTGTCTTTCTCTTGGCAGGGCATGTCTCTATATGCATCCCCCGTCCCACTTCTCCAAAAGTCCTGTTGAAAATCCAACAGGAGCAACCAAAAATCTTGCTGTTGACTCTCTTTTGGCTAAGAAAGCATTAGTTCTCCCTTCTTCTGCATTTAGCCAAGGGCAATCACCACAAGTTACTGCATAAAATGGACCTACTCACACAGGGCAAGGGAACTTAGTACACCCACAGATGTCAACTCTACAACTGACCCTATGGGTGATAGGGTTTTGATTCCCTTTAGACACCTTTTCCTGAGGAAGTGCTACAATTTCTGCAGGAGGCCAAAAAACCCGCTACTAGGAAATCCTATGTTTCCAAATGGAAAAGGTTTTCCATCTGGTGTCTTAAAAAGAATTTACAACCGCTAGTAGTGGATGTTCCAGTGGTCCTGTCCTACCTGTGTGATTTACTGAAGAGTGGCCTGTCATACTCCTCAGTAAAAGCTCACCTTTCTGCTATCTCTGCATGTCTGCCTATGTCTCCCCATTTAGCTTCCAGGTTGGAAGTTAAACTTTTCTTAAAAGGTGTCTTTCACATCAGACCACCAAGGAAATCAGTTCCTCCTCCTTGGAATCTCAACTTTGTCTTAGAAAAACTTACCTTGGCCCCTTTTGAGCCAGCAAGTTCTGCTTCCCTGCAGCACTGCATGTGGAAAATAGTACTTCTCATGATCATTACTTCTGCCAGAAGGGTATCTGAGTTACAGGCTCTGATGTCTTCTCCGTTCACGTTTTTTCACAGGGATAGGGTTTCTTTATGCAGTAACCCCTCTTTTATGCCCAAGGTGGTAAATGAGTTATCACTCAATCAGTCCATCAGTCTTCCCACCTTTTACACTTCTCCTCAATCATCTAGTGAGAGAATCCTACACACTTTAGATGTGCACAGGCAACTCAGATACTACTGGATACTAGATTTCCAAAACCAATTCCTTCTGTTATGTGTCTCATGGGAAGAATCTCCCCTCACCTATTAGGCACATTCCATTAGAGCAGTGTCTTCCTCTGGTGCCTTCTTTAAAGGCTTGGACACCTGTTCCATCCTGGAAGCAGCTACCTCCTCTTCTGTTCATACCTTCACGAAACACTATAACTTAGATGACATTTTCAGTTCCAGAGCTGTTTTTTCCACGTCGATTTTACATGGATTTGTGGAGAATGTTTCTGCTTCTCCGCCCAGTTCTTCCACTGCATGAGCTTTGGTATTCTCCCTCATGTTATGAATACTGCAGCATATGAATAGAATGACATAGAATAGTTGTGTAAAACCTTACCAAAACCTTAGATGCCCTTCTCTTCTATATGCTGCAGTATTACTTTTCCTCCGTCTTCCCCCGATGCTTGCTTGGATTCTAGTGGCATGTTTTCCTCACCTAGGATCAGGTTGGTGCTTTTTGGTGGTATTCAGTTCTGAAGTCTGGTACGTGCTGACATCTGCTTTATACCTGACGTCACTTTATGACCAATGTATGTTCTGCTTCTGTGCATTGTCGCACATACCTCACAATAGCACTAGACTTTTGTATACTGGCCGGATGTATGCGTCAGCAAGCGACAGACTCCCTCATGTTATGAATACTGCAGCATACAGAACAGAAGGACATCATAAAGGTATTGTTGCTCAGTGCTAGGAGTGTCAACAAAATCTTCACTCCCTACAGGCACTGCTTGCCCTTGAATACATTGATATATACATCATCACAGAGACCTGGTTTAAGTCTATCAAGAGCAGCCTATCAGTGCAGGGTTTTAACAACTACCATGCATTAAGGCATACTGCATTGAAGGCACTAAAGGCGGCAGTGCCTCTGTATTCACAAAACAAAATTATTACCTCTAGGCTTGTAAGAAAGGATAATGACCTGGAATTCCTCCACGTTCAGCTTACCATAAACAAAAACTTTATGACATCATAGCTAACTATGGGACTCTTTCTATGTCTCCCATGGTCCATACCATCTACCTGACTAGTATGGGGTCCCGAAAAATTAGGCAGAACACCATTCTTCTAGGGGACTTCAACTACCCCCCACCCCCACCCCATCATCATGTTCCCTAACATATATACTCAGAAATTTATGGACTTTGTAAATATAAATTTGCTGGACCAGTTATTCTGCACCCTAACTAAGGCAGACAAAATCTTGGACTTGGTCATCACCAATATGGGACAGCTGCATTCCCCACCAGTTGTGACTTCCTTCCCCATCAAATTGAACTAAAAAGCATTTTCAAATACCTCAATATTCAGACATTATGCAAAGGCTAATCTAAAAAAGCTGAGTAACCTGCCTAAATTTAGCATCCTCCAACCTGATGACCTCACTGCATATGCAGAATTCTTTATCACCAAATTCTGTGCTCACGTCAGTAGCTGCATACATTCATCTGTCCCTTTCCAAAACAAATGCAATGCCAAATTTAAAAATAAACTTCTATGGTGCAAAACAGGCTCTACAATAAAAGAAAACTCTTTGGATGCAATAATAAATGCTACTACCAACATATTAAAAATATTCTTGCTAAATTTAACTCCAGTCCCTGATCAAATCAACCAAAGCCTCATATGAATTAAAAATAGCCACCCAGACAAAAGACAAAATAAAGCCTTATTTAAGTTAGAAATTTAAGAAGCAATTCCAAGGACTGCACAGAGTTAATAGTAAATGATATCACATTCTTAGACCCCCGAGGAAATAACCAGTCTACTAGCTAATAAATATAGCTTTAACTTCATCCCATCTCTCCTCTACATTCCCAGATGACATATCTGTATCTAACCCCCCCCACTGCACCAAATACTCAAAGCACTTTGCAAGACCAAGAACACTGCTTACTTGCAGCTGCATAACACGAGGCTGCCTACAGACCAGCCTGAAAAAGGACCTGTCATGAACACTATAGAGGATGTTCACTATTAGTCTCCAAACAGATATTGTACCTGTCAAATGGAGGACAGCAACAGTCATCCCCTGTACAGAGGTGGGGGTATGAACAGACTCAGGTAGTTATAGATTCATAGGTTTGGCCAGCCTCATCTGTAAGTCTATGGAGTGGATCATTATGGAATTAATGAAAAAAAAGACATAGATAATCTACAAAGGTTTGACCCAAACCAGTTTGGTTTTGTCAAAGGTAGATTCTGCCTGCTTAACCTGGATGACTTCTTCAAAAAGGTTACTGAAGAAATGGATGACAGAAAATCTATACACACTGCATTTCTGAACCCTGCAAAGGTGTTCGACACCATCTACTCTTAGGTACAGTTAATTGTCCCAGCTCAATGGTAATCCCTGTGTAACTCATTGCTTAGCAAACTGGCTCACAAACAGAACACAGGAAATTAGGGTGGGCAGCTCTACCTCCCCCAAAAAACCTGTCACTAGTGGTGTACCTTATGTTCAGTCCTTGGGCCACTCCACTTTGGCTTTTACTTATCAGAGGTCAGAACTAATGTAAAGAGTGTGGCTGACCAAGTCTTTAGATGAATGTAAAATTGGTGCCATCGTAAATAATACAGAGGACACCAAGATCCTCCATGACGCCTTTCTCACACAAATAGCCATTTTCATACCTGTGAACTACAACTTAATGCCAGAAAAATGCAGAATATTCTCTTTTGGCAAGCAAAACACCCCTTGCAATTATCATATCAACAGCCCACCCCTGAAAATGTATTGAGTAGTTTGGAACCTGGGAACTTATGTGGACAACAAACTGTCCTTTGATCACTTTATAGCCAAGCACAGCTTATTAGTAAGGATCCAGAGATGTAATCATTCCACAGTGTTCAGCACTTATTATGCTGATTGTTGAATATAATGTCCCCTTCTGTACGAGCCTGTTCAAAAACATAACACAACTTGTATGACCACAATGCTTTCTAACCAAGAAAATCAGTGGCCTAAATCATAAAAACCACAATGATGATCTCAAAGCTTTGTCCTTCTTCTCCATAACATGCAGGCTACTGAGGGGCAATCTTTGCCTCATATACACAGCCTAAACAGACCTTACCCTCTATGGTCTACTGCACATCCACAAGTCCAGAGGTGGAATAAACACCTACTTAACAGATCTTAATCTCTACTGTAGCATAAACAGTACATGTTGGAGGAATAGATATGTAACAGAGAGAATACCATGTCTTTGGGATCATCTTCCTCTCTGCATAAAGCAAAGTACTTCCTTTACCCTATTCAAACATAATCTGGATGGTACTATGGGGAATTGTAAATTCATCCCCTGATTTGTAGTACATTAGTGTAGTCCTCATCTTTAGTACAGTTCCAGTGTAAGAAGTATTGCTAGCAAGCTGTGACCTATTAAACCACTGTTCAAAACCCCCGTCAGAAATACCCATCTACAGAGCACCTCCTACATCAGTCCTGAAAGCACCCCTTTTGTGGTAACAGTTCTTCAAACCTAGCATTATAGACAGTTGGGCTACTCCTGTTTCTCCTGCCAGGCTTGTTTACTTGGGTCTCCTGAAGCAGTGTAGCAACTACCTCATGTACACTGACAACCCTCTACTAATAACTCAATCTAGTACAGAGTGCAAGAGATGCACCTATACCAAGAATCTTGAATCTCTGTTCTCTTGCACTCAAAACAGCAACACTGAAGAGGATGTCAACTCACCCACCACTACTCATGCACAGAGCACATAGTACCACTACTCATACGCATAGTGCACATCTAAAACATAAATCAACATATGTGGAGGTTTTCTCAAAAAACATACCAAAACGACAGAGACCTCCAAACCACAAGACTGCTACAACCAACACAATTCCCACAGCACCCAAGACACATAGCAACACCTGTGTCTCACCTAACAAGCCCCTAAGGTGTAACACTCATAAACCAAATGTTCTTGTCGTTGGAGACTCCATAGTTAGACACACGGAAGTCCCACTCACCAGGTTAGGTAAGGAGAAAGTCACAGTCAGCTGCCTTTCTGGTGCCAGGATTTGTCAGATTACGCATGCAATCAGGTTTCTCAGCAACAACTACCATTATGACTCTGTCATAGCTCATGTTGGAGTGAATGACCTGAGATGTACCTCACTGGACTTTATGAAGACAGACATGATTGAGCTTTCTGAGTATGTGTCCCAGGCAGGTATGTCCCTAGCCTTGAACAACATATTACTCTCACCTAGAATGATGCCACAGTATAAACAAAAAAAAAATGATCAATTTCAATAATTGGCTTAGTTTTTGGTGTCATTCAAAGGGGAATCAGTTTCTGTCAGCCTGGGATGACATGGTTGACAATCCTCACTGCTTTGCCCCTAGTACCACTAGGCTTTTCGCTGCTGGCAAAGGCTCTTGCCTCCCCCATAGTGCCTTTTTTAGGCAAGGTCTCAAAAATCAAAACTGCCAATGTGAAAATTTCTAATCATAACAAAATAAGTGTTTAGCTGCTAAGAGCTTAAACCAAAAACTGCACACCCTGGAAGAACTCCCATCATTTGAGGATGTAGATGTCTGTGTAGTCACAGAAACCTGATTCAAGGCCTCAGGGAGTACCCCGGCTTTGCAAGGCTTCAATGCCATACACACCTTCAGACCATAAAACGAATGTGTGAGAACCAAAGAAGGCGGTGTTTCTATCTATACTAGAGATAGATTCACCTCCCGACTAGTTAGACAGGACAACTCCAGTGAGTTACTCCAAGGGGTAAGAACCTCATTCAAGTTATAGCTACTTATAGATCCCCCTCCATGGATCATGATAAGCATGATGCCTACTTGACCAAATTGGAGTCAATCTAAATATTGCTAAACAAACTCGTCATGGGGGATATCAATTATCCCACCATCAACTGGGAAACCAACGCTAGCTCTGATTCACTAGCGCAAAAGTTCCTTGACTTTGCTAACTCAAATGCTCTGGAACAAATTGTTCAAATCCCAACAGGAGGAACAAACATACTAGATCATGCCCTCACTAACATGACAAACAGATGCATCCCCACAACTGTCGGATCCTGGCACTAACACCAGAACTCACAAAGGATGAAGTCAGACTAAAAAACTTCACCAAGGCAAACTATATCCTCCTAGGGGAAGGTACAAATGCATTCCAAATCCTACCCTCAGCTAGAAATGGTAACTACACCAAAGCTTACACTAAAGCCCTATACAATTACCTGTACAAGTGTATAGATTTGGCTGTTCCACAGAGAATCAACGCCAGAGCCTCAAGTAAAAACAAGCTGCCCTGTTGGGAATCCAGCATTAAAAAACTTTACAACAAATGCAAAAAGTTGCTGTCTAAGAAAAGTGAGATGAGGCCCCAGTAATGGAAAAGCACCCTCCTCAGCCTCAACAGGCAAACAAGACAACATGTCAAATCCTCTAAGGGTAACTTTGAGAAAAACTTAACATTCACAGCTAAGGATAACCATAAGTCCTTTTACAGCTACGTATGCATCTTAGCATGTGCCAAACTAATGACTAACTGATCCACACACTGATCCCGCAGAGATTGCAAACCTGATGGGGGGTAGATTTGCTGAAAATTTCACTCCCTTATCCCCCTCCAAACGCATCACAAAGCTTGCCACAAAATTCCTCCCCACCATACATATCCAAAGAACAGGTCATTAAAGCCTTGTCTAAGGCAAAAAACACAGCCTCTATGGGACCAGATGGAATCAATCCCAGGCTGTTTTCTAAACAAACTAAAACATGAACTAGCATCACCATTAAGTACCCTATTCAATCACAGCCTAACCACAGGCTATGCTCCTGCGGAAGGGACAACAGCAACAGTTATTCCCTTTACAAAGGTTGTTTGGCAACAGATCCAGGGAACTACAGACTCATAAGTCTGACCAGCCTCATCTGTAAGGCCATGGAACGCATCATCACAGACCTCATAAATAAAGGGGATCACTACGTAATCTTGAAACTTTGGAATACCGAATTCCAAAATCTCGAGACTATGTAGCCGAAACCCCTAAATACCGAAAGACCAGAAGCACAAAATTCAAAATCCCGATGTTCGGAGATACTGAAGTAGTGCTTCTGGTGTTGCGGTTTGTTGATGGATAGGTGGAAGTTCAAGTAAGTATCTATGTGCAAGTGTGTTGGTTAGGGGCTTTAGTGTGTGTCAGTGTGTGTGCTGTGACTGTGATGTGTGTGTGTGAGGGACTGTAAAATGTGCGGATGTGAGTTTCCCTTGTGTGTCTGTTTGTGTGATCTCGGAGTTAGTGTATTTAAGAGGGGGGGTGCAGCCCCCAGACATGGAGGTGCAGGGGGGCTTGCCCCCCTACTTATCTGTAGTGTAGGATGATATGTTTGATTGTGGGGGGAAGTTGTGTGTATGTGTATGTGTGTGCTGTATGTGTGTTGTATGTTTTGGATTTTGAATTTCATGCTTCTGGTCTTTTGGTATTTAGGGGTTTCGGCTACATAGTCTCGAGATTTTGAAATTCGATATTTCAAAATTTTGAGATTATGTAGTGAACACAAATAAAGACATAAGTGACCTCCAAACCCTGGATCCAACCCAATACGACTTTGTCAAGAGCAGATCCTGCCTGTTAAAGCTGGTAGATTTCTTTGAAAATGTGACCAGGGCCATTGATGAGGGCAAATCTGTGCACACAGCATACCTTGACTTGGCCAAGGCTTTTGATACAATCCCACACTCAGGCATTACCGATAAACTTAGTAAAATGAATGTAAACCCCTTTGTAGTAAGACAGGTTGCCAACTGGCTCACAAACCAGTCACACACTATCAAACTCGGTGACTCCACAAGAACCAGCAGATCTGTCATCAGTGGGGTGCCACAAGGGTCAGTGCTGGGTCCCCTACTGTTTGGTGTATACTTCTCAGAAGTTCAGGACAAAACTAAGGGGCTGTGGCTGACCAAGTTTGCAGATGACTGCAAACTGGGTGCAATTATCAAATCCCCAAATGATGTCAGTATACTTCAGGAGGGTCTTATGCAGACCAACAACTGGTGTCTTAGTCACGGTCTCAAACTAAATGCAAAGAAATGCATCATCATTCCCTTTGGTAAAAGCATTATCCCTTCACACTATAAAACTAACAACAATACCCTATATACCTATGAAGTGGTAAGGGATCTGGAATCACAAGTAGACTGGAACGTTAACTTTGACCATCATGTGTCTACTGAGATAAGGAAGGCTTTGTACAAAGCACACTTGATTAGCAAAGTCATCACTTCTAGAGCAAAGAAGGTTATAACCCTTTTACACTCATCACTAATCAGGCCCATAATTGAGTATAATGCCCCTTTTGGCTTGCACTGCATAAAGTACCTGCAGCAATTAGAGAGACCTCAGAGGTTTCGAACAAAGAAGATCAAGGGACTCCACACATGCCTTACACACACCAACTTAAGTCTCTGTCACCATACTCAGTATTGTATGGACTTCTTAGGGGAGACTTACGCCTGGCTTACAGAGCAATCTCCGACCCAAACCTAATAAATTTGCTGCACATCCTTAAATCAAACGGGAAAAGAGCTACCCATTCCAGGGACCTAAATATGGCCTGCAACTTGAATAGGATGTGCTGAAGGGACAGATTTGTCTCACAGAGACTGACGTGTCTTTGGAATAGGCTGCCAATTCATATGAAGCAGAGCACCTCGATGACACTGTTCAAAAGGTGCTGGACAAGTGGATGGGGCACCGTAAATTCTTATTGGGGATAGCACCTACAATCCTCCTGGAAATGGGCAGTTATTACTAAATACAATCCTGGGTATTGACTAAGTATCTATGGTATTACATTAGGATGAAACAGCTAGGCCGGATCAATAGCCTAGTAACCTCCTATGACCCTAGGAACCTACATAAATGTTCAGACTGGCTCTGGGTTATTCTTACTTAAATTACCAGGGTTAAAAACTTCATGGGAATGAATCACTAGGCTTCTAAAGACCCTCAACTGATCGGTAGCCTAGTAAGTACCTATGAACCTATATACTCCTGAGCCTGAAAACTTCCAAAGAAAAGTGTGGAACACAGTGCTGGACAGGATAAACTCAGCCATAGGACAATCAATGAGGGTATTTGAAGTTAGGCCTGACATAAACACTCTGCACCTCAAAAGTACAGTTATAATAAAGAACATGTATGGCTCCCAAATATGCAACAAAGTCTAAAAGATTTAGGATTTTTGCTTGAAAGTGCTTGCATACGTATTTTATAACCCAAGAAGACTCCAAAGAATGTTTCCTCAGGTAGACTGCAAATATTGCAGGTGTAATGGGGAAGAAACAGGTAATTGGGAACATATGTTTTGGGAGTTTAATGAGTTGGCAAATTCCCTAAACAGTACTGTCAGAAATATTGGGTGAGCAAAAGGCTGTAACTAAGGAAGTTTTTTTTTTTTGAACGAGATACAGGATCTGAATTGCCTCAACATAATAAGGCCTAAGTTTAATTCTAGTGGCTGTCAAAAATGCAATTACTAGAAAATGGGAAGAACTGGAAGCAGGCTTTTTAGAAAAAGGTAGGAGCAAATTACATAAAAAATGGAAATTGTGGGAACAATATAGGCAGAATAATGTTTTAGAGGAGGAGTGAGGTTTAAAGGAAGCTAGGAATTGATCAATTTATATAATGTTGGGTTGATATTTGTATGAATGTGAACATGTTAAAATGGTTTGTTTTCTTTTATATAAAAATATGTTTGTTTATGTCTTAAGTGATAATTCAGTAAAAATGTTTAAAAATAATATTACGTGCACTTCTAATGTATCCATCTTCTTTCTCATTAAGCTGTGCCTTCAGATTTTCATCTTATTGCTAACTATGCAAGATTTAAAATGGAACAAGTTAGACATGAACATGGCATTATATTATACCATGGGGCTCCTTTGTTCTGTTGTTCCACCATGGATTCTGTGGATTCTTGTAGTGGGAATTGTGGCACTGAAAATTCTGTTACTTCCCTGGAGTCAGTCCATTGGGATGGTTCCTTCTGGATGGGGTTTCCTTTGGGTAAAAACACATGGGCCATCCATTTTATGCAGGTAACCTTTTTCCATATGATATTTGTCAGTTTGTTGTTGTTGTTTGCCCTTCTTAACATGTGTGTACAATTTAGACTCTAATAGGAGCAAACAATTTGCAGCTGAGTTGCTCCAATTCCCTCTGAAAACCCATTTATGCTGCACCCAACATTGACTAAGGTCCTTATGCAAACTGGAGCTTGCCCTCCCCATGGTCAAACCTCATAGTGTACAAGTAGTCCTGAGGCACAGGCCCACTACGTTTCTACTAAACGGGATCTAGTCCTCTATTTACCATCCACCTGTCACCTTTAGCAGTGGTAATAGGGTTAGGGAATCATGATTTGCCCACTTGGATATTTAGATCTGGGGGCTGGACTTAGGGCTCACTCTCTGGCTTGAGAGTGTAATTTAGCATATGCTTCCCTCTGCTGTGCTGCTTAGTCTACTTCCTGGTTCCCAGTTGGGATCTTTGGTGGTTCTCACCCCTTCCATGAGGCCCACCATCCCTTAGATGCCATGGTATCTGAATAGGATTTCTGCAGTTAGATCGTGCCACTGGCATTTGTTCATACCTTTTAAGCATAATAATGTGGAAACTTTGGAGGAATAGAATGGCAGTCATTTGTGGCCAGACTAATACTGGGTCTCTGAATATAATGCCTTTTTAAGGCAGATCCTGTCCACTTATGGGAGACATCATGCCTCTCCCTTCTTCCTTCTGAGACAGAAGGTGAGATAATGACTTGTGGGTGGTCATGTCCTTTCCAAGTGTTACAATCACCTAGAGTAGTCAAGAAACATCATTTTCAGAGATGTGGCTCTTGTACACTGACTGTCTTGGTGGCTGAAATTTTACATGGATTGTCCTGCATTTAGATAGTTTAAGAATATTTCTTGAGTCAAGTCAGTGGTGGTCTCATCTTGTGGGGTGACTTCCAACTCACTTACTGTTCTCATGTGGCTCCTGCCAATTTCTGGCTGGGCCCTGAACATGGAGCTAGGAGCAACAGGGAAACCTTCAACCTGGGGGTTATGTGATAACAGCTCTTCATGTGGATGTAATGGTATCTTGTACAACTGTATTTGGTCTCTACAGGGGTAAGGAACCTATGGTCTACAGTTGTTGGGTCTCCTTTCTACTATGGAGACCAAGGCATGATTTGTTCTTGACAAGTGGCAGAGGGTTGGAATGAGGCCCAGCTCCAGTTGTTCAAGCAACCACTTCATTAGATAGACCAACTTCCTTTGAGCTAGTGAAGACCCCCCCCCCCCATTCTGTAGTCTTGAACTCCTTCTAACAGACTTGCTTATCTGCTATTAGGCACTTGGTTCAGGGGCACAGGAGCTCATCTATGGGTGTTTCCTTTCTTGATAGCTCCATCTCCACCCAGGGTCTCAGCTCATCATATCTACACTGAGTTCACATTATTCTACCCATAAGGAGCCCCTGTTCTCATTCCTGTACCGGAAATGATCTCTATCCTTGAACAGCTGGGAAGTACTCAGGAGGAATGATGGGGCTCCTCACACCTGTGATGGATATCATCTTCAGGTGGCCTTCACAGACGTGACTGCGCCTTTGCTTGATGAAGAGACTGTACATCTCCTGGCACCCCATAAGTGCAAGATCTACAAGTGCTTCCTCCATTCTGGAGAAGGGCTATCAAGTTCTCTATGCATTGTGAATTCTGTTCTGTGGTCTTTACTGTTGTCTTGTACACTCCTCTTTATCCTTTGTTAGAATAATAGCCACTAATGCAAGATTGAGCTGTCCTTGACAATAGTGATCACTGCATTCCTTTGGGCTTGTGATTCTCCCTTCTTAAACAACCTTGCAAAAACAGATATCCACAGACAGCCTAATTTAGCAGAAGTATAATTGATCTGAAGTTGTTTGAAGAAAGCTTAATTTTAAACTTTTGTTTGGTGATAACACTGATGTAACCAACTACCTCCAGGATTCATTACGCATCCATAGCACATTCAACCCATTGTTATTAATATATGAAAAAATGTGCAAACTTGATATTAGACACATATTTAACAGTAAAAGAACGTATGATAATGATAATTTAACAATGGAAGAAAGGGACAATTTGTCATTTCTTACACATCAGTCATTAAGAATATTGAAGCCGGACAATGGAGGGGGAGTGGTGATAATGGATATGTTTGATTATAATGATAAAAATTTTGATATTTTAAATATGGACACATATCAGGAGGTTAGTAAAAATTAATTAAATGTAGCTTACAGAAGGATACACATGACACTCAACGACATGTTTCTGGAAAATAGAATAGACATGAATACTTATAATTATTTAAATATTAGCTCTCCTACCATACCTACCATTTTTGGAGTGCCTAAGGTGCATAAAAATGAGAACAATCCCTCACTGCATCCTATAGTGGATGGACGTAATTCCATTACTTATGCATGCGCCAAATTTCTTGACAATAGTTTGAAGAAGTGGATAACAAAATGCCCTCAAATTTGTAAAGACTCATGGCATTTTCTTGAATTAATTATTAAAGAAGAATATTCTGAACGTAGTCTTTTTTAATGGTGGATATTAAAGATTTATTTTCAGTGATACCCCAAGAAGAAGGAATGCAGGCCATAGAAACCTTTTTAATAAATCAGGGGGGTCACACAATCACAAATTAATTTGTATATAGACTTGTTTGATATTATTTATAAAAATAATTATATTCAATTCAATGGCAAACATTTTTTACAACAAGTGGGGGTAGCCATGGGTTCACCCTGTGGCACAATTTTTGCTAACATTGTAATGGCAGTTTGGGAGCAGCAATACATATTTGGCAGTGACTTCAATTAACATATTAGCTTATATTTACGTTACCTGGATAATATGGAAAGGTAACTAATTTATGTTGCAATTATTTCTTACTTACATTAATAACACCACCTCATATTTAACATTCACACCTCAGGTGGATAATAATGAGATCAACTTTTTGGATGTCAATTTAAGTAAGGACAAACAGAATCATAGATTTAAAGCAAAAATTCATAGAAAACCTACTTATTCAAATTTGTTCTTACATTTTACCAGTGCACATCCAATTACTAATAAAAAAGTGGTGGTTAAAGGACAGTTTGTTCGGGCTGCCAAAATGGTGAGCTTGGACATGGATTTTGATTTAGATTGTAATGAGATGATCAACATGTTCAGGGAAAGAGTTTATCCTGATAATATACTTTATGATTTATATGAGGAGCTAAAAGTAAAAAGATCTAATGGTCATTTTGCACCTATTTTGAATTTTGAAAAAGATAGCATAATGACAGCAGCTAACACGGAACAAATTGATAGTTTTGTATTTTTTATAACAACTTTTAATGCACATTTTTATGAAATAAAAGCTTTTATGTTGAAAAACTGGACTGTCATTGACGACATGCAAATTAGAAAAAAGTTAGTGCAAGGGTTTAAAATGGTAGCAAGGAGAGGGGGTAATTTGAAAAATCTGCTTGAAAAAGGTACACATAATCATGCCTTTAATAAACAAGCAGGAACTATGAATAGATGTGGCATGTGTAATTACTGCAGGTACATCCATCAGGGTCAGTCCACTGAAATAAAAGAAAAAAATACACTATCAAAGGCAAATACAACTGTAATTCAAAAGGGATGGTTTACATAGCTTTGTGCCAAGTTTGTTCAGCATTCTATACTGGAAAATCCACTAGAATGTTAAAGGAAGTATTTATGAACACGTATATGCAATAAGAAAAGAAGTATTGAATAATGCACTGGCAAAACATGTATATGAATGTAGTAATCATTATTTTAAATTTACTGTGTTACAGCAAATTGTTGTTAATTGATAGAGGTGGTCCTTAGGAATTACAATTGGAAAAAGCTGAACTCACTTGGCAGCTTATTTTGTATGCTTATGCTTGGCCAGGATTAAATGACCTTTGTAGTATTAACAGTATTTTAAAATTGAGAGCACTAAGCAGGTAGATATAATCCATCCATTTATGTAACATACAATAATGGTTGGATTTTTTCTACTAAGGCAATCTGCCTATATTTTTATTTTTATTTATATTTTTTACATACAGATTTCATATATCAGTTCCATTTTTCTTTGGTGCATTTAATGTTCAATATTTGATATATATTTCTGTTTTAATATATGTATATTTTAAGTAACACATATATGTTTTTAGAATGAGCTATTATAAATAATATAGTCATTTTATGTAATAAGGGGTTTTGTATGGTTGATGACATCATTTCCTGCTTTAGAAGGGTGCCAATTTTAATCTATTTAAGGAGTTATTGCATGGGTGTGTTTATATCTGAAGAAGTTTACTATTTTAAGTAAATGAAAAGCGCTTCGCAATAAATTAATCTTTCTATTTATTTGGACTGCCAGTAATTTATTTTATAGTTTGTTTCGTTCATTTGTTTATTTAGATGTTCACAGGTTCATAGGTTGTTACAAAGTGAAAGACCAGTTAAGCTTTTTTAAACCTTGCCACTGCAATTACCCTGTTACATCCAGGTAGTTTCACCCCTTGTTCATAATGGACAGGAATGCTAGAATGGGGATGTACTTCCAGTTTCCCAACCATTCATCTCCATTAGATTTGAAGATGATGAGGGGTGTGCATTGCTTTGCAGAAAGTGTGAGTTTGTCCCATAAGTGAGAACTTTTTTGGCAGTGGTATCTGTCATGTTAACACATTCTTTTTATGTTAAATTATGTTTTTAGCTCTATTAAATTTGTGCTACCACCAATTTACAGATGTACAACAGGTCAAGAAGGAATGGATCATTTATTGCTTGTACCCAAGATCTTTTTTAATACAGACTCTCTGTTTTTTTTTTTCTTTCAAGCTGAATTAAGTGTTTGGATAGGAACATAATAAAGGGAGGGTTGTATTCATAAAGGCATGAAGAGGAATGAGTAAAGGGGAATAATACCTATTTTAACCTAAAGCAGATGCCCTCAGTAATCAGCATGGCAAGCTAGAGAGTCTTTCCCTATTGATAAAGGACACATGGTGCTCAAGGGAAAGTTTATTATCCATGAATGCACCTAAGGCATCTAACGTCAGTGTCAATTTTATGGTGGATATCATTTTCACGGTAAGGATGTGAGACTGTCTGTTCCCCAAATGATATGATGCTACATTTCTTTCTGGATTTCAACGTTAGACAGTGAACCTGACACCATGAGTTTATCCAAGCTAGTCCCTTTGAGAGCATCTAAGTGTCTTCAGGGGAATTGATAATAGCTCCAATTTTGCAGTTGTCTCTGAATTTGGTCAGCCAAAGGCCTTTAATGTCAGATTTGATATCAGAGAAGGAGATCCTCACACCTGTGATGAATATCATCTTCAGATGGCTTCCACAGAAGTGACTGGTTACAAGTACCTGAAAGGATAGTGTGCCATTAATTATAATACAGTGTTGTGTGTCAGTGAGTCAATTGACAATCCAGTGGATTAAATAAGGGTTTATATTGATTTTTTTAAGGTTGTTGATGATTTCAGAGTGGGATGTAGTGTCAAAATCTTCAGCTAAATTAAGGTATGCTGTGTGCACAGAGTTATCTTAATTCAATGCTGCAATAATTCTTTAAGAAATCAACTCCGTTCAGTAAGCATGACCTGCATTTTACAAATCCAAATTGGCTTGGGTCTTGGGCTTTTAGGTTTCCGATTTCCTTATTTATGAGGTCCATGAAGATGGACTCTATGACAATGGTGAAGCCGATCAGTGTATAGTTGTCAGGGTCAATGTTGGGGACATGTCTTGTGTAGTGGAACCAGTACAGTTTTTCTCCAGGCTTCTGTTAAGTTTCCAGTGGAGATACTGTGATTGAATAGTCTAAGAAGCAGGTCAGGTAGGGGGATATTTCACTCTGATTAAAAACAGTATAGTATCTAATCTGGACCCACAGAGTTAGTATTTTTGGTCTTGGTGAAGGTTTATAGATTTCAGAGGTAATCACTGGGTGTTATGGACTGGATACATTAAGCTGGGAAGTTTCTAGATGACAAAGTGGAGAAGCATGAGCTTAATTTATCTGCAAGCATACTATGTATGTCCTCCAGGTGGCTCTACTCGACAGACGCACTGGGAACTAGGGTCAGGTGGCACGATGCCAAGGTAATCTTATGGGCTAGGCTTGTAAAGGCTCCAGGGCCATTAGCCTAGTACACACCTAGGTATGAGTGGGGGATGCCTTTAGAGATATGTCCAGTGCAATGCTGAGTATTATTTTTGAGGTTATTTACATAATTAAAGAATGTCTTGTGGTTATCGTTTGCTGAAACAGCAACTTCATTTTGTAATTAGCTCAGCAGGATTTGGTTTTGCTCACAAGTTTTTTGTTAACACTTTTGAGGTTAATTTTAATACACTGCGTTTTTCTACACTTTAGGGCTATGAGCTTTTAAGGGTGAGAGACTGTTAAATCATGTCATGTCCTCATCAAGCACAAGGAGATTGGCCTTGGAGAAGCCGCTAATGATAGGTTAGTTGGTCTGTACTGGTTTATAATGGTGAATAATACCACTCACTGATCTGATCTGATCAGTGGAGATATGACAATGGGTGAAGAGGAGACCGGAGCTGTGTTTGTAAGGACAAGTTTGTGTATGTCAGTGCCCCTAGAGGGTAATGATACTATCTGACTAGGGAGGGATGTAATGTTATTATCATGGAACATATTTATTTGCAGCATTGTAGGTGTTCCAGTTTCCAGAAGGGCAAATTTCATTGACAATGCAAATATCCATATTTTATATAGTCAGGAAGACCTCAAGAGAGTTTTTTTTTTTTTTTAGCTTCCTAGCATTGAACAGTACTACATTGCTATTTGTCAGACTGGAACTTTCATAGGTCAGTTGTTTGAATAGACTGACATTTTTTAAGGAAGGCAATATGCAGGTAGAGAATGTCTTAGCCAGTATGCAAAAATCCTGATAGGTACAGGCTGTTCTTGGTGAAGCAGGCAGGACAGTCTCCCATCCCCTTGCAAGCTGAGACATAGTGGTTCCCCACAGTGTGCACCACTAAGCCATTTACTAAAATCAGTTGTTTTTTTCTCATAAAGTGGAATTATTTTTCATTGATTTTAGGATACTGCTTAAGATTAGTTTATTTCTAGCCTTAGAAACATACTCAGAGAGATCCAGCATATCTACCTTCACATAGTCTAATGGGGTGCATCTCAGGTTATTTTTTCCCACCTAGACAATGATTGTGTCATATTTATACATAGGGTGGAAGGACTCAAGTGTCTTAGTGATATGGTGGACTCCAGGACTTAAGAAGCAGCTGGCTGCTAGTCTTTGCTCATTGTTTTGAATTTCACAATGGCATGCCAAAGTATGGTGTTACTTTTAACAAGTGCATTACTATAATGAGTAAACTGATCTTGTACTCTGAAGGGTTTAGTCAGACAACAGGAATACTACTGGCTAATGCAGTGTCAATTATTAGTGTACGAATGGATAGCAAGCACTGTAGATATCTACAAGACCTCAGATGGTGCTTAGTACAATAGGAGACATGTCCCAAGATTCTATGAGGTTCATATGTTCACAAGTTCATAGGTGATTACTAGGCTATTTGAGACTTTTTAAGCTTAGCCTTGAGTCCCAAATATATACAGCAGGATGAATATCATATGTTTGTTTATGGGGGTGCATGTAGGCTTAGGCAGAGGTGACCAAGCATTTACAGGCTACCTCTCACTACCAGAGATATGGGTGCCAGACTTGGAGTGAATTTACAATTTCTCATACACTGGTCCAAGTTATGCTTGAATTAGGTTAGGGAGGAGCTCTTCCTGACATGGATAGGAAGCCTGTTCCAGGGAAGAGGTAGTCTCTGGAACACATATCTACCCCTCCAACATGTCCTATTTATATTGCAGGTGAAATTTAGGTCCCTAGGCCTGATAATTCTGGTCCTATTTGTTTTGCAAACGTGTAACAGGCCTATCAGAGCGGGATCAGAGGATGCTTTATATGCCAAGCACAGATCTCCCTTCAGTAACCTGTAGGATATCAAGTAAAGGGACTAGGCCTTGCGACAGTCTGAATAGGACATGTTTATGCTCAATATTCTTTTTGTGAGGAAATTCTGTGGACACTCCAGTTGCTGCATTTGTCAGTTTAGATACATACTGAAAGATGCACTGTATTCAATGACTGGTCTGATGAGGGCTGAATATAGTGGAACGGTAACATCCTTGGACATAGATGCCATACTCTTGATTATAAGTTGCACAACATAGAATGGCTTCATTACTGCCATAGAGACATGTTGGTCAAAAGATAGGCTATTGTTTATGTGCATTCCGGGATCCCTGAAAACTGGGTCTACTCCTTGGGTAGGCTGTTGCCACTGTGGCTGTCTTCCCAAAGGATACCATTATGCATATCCTGATTGAGTATAATTCCATTGCTCTGGAACTAGTTATTTGTCTGGGTCGGTCCTTCTTGGAGGGTGTGTATATCACTGAGGGGATTCTATGACTGTACCCAGTTTGCAGTCATCTGCAGTCTTGGTCATCCAGAGGCCACTGATATTGGTCTTGACTTTAGAGAAGTAGACATTGAAAAGGAGCAGCCCCAGCACTAAGCCCTCAGGAACTCTGCTAGTGACTGGTCTCAATGTGGAGGTAGACTTCCCTCTCCAAACTTCTTGGTTCCCTTCTGTGAGCCTGTTGGCTATTGAGTGGATGACCTACAGGTTTATACCTAATTTAGCGAGTTTGTTCACATTGCCCTAGTGAGGTATTTTGTTGAATGCTTTGGCCAGGTCAAGATATCCAGTATTCACCATTTTTCCCTCATCCATTGCTTTAGTGACCTTTTCAATGAAATCCACCAGGTTGAGTATGCATGACCTCCCTTTGACAATATAAAACTGGATTGGATCAAGCATCTGAAGGTTCATGGTTAGATACAAGGTTATCAGTCTGCAGACTAGAAAATAATTAGAGGTCAGAATTAAACCCTGCATCTTGTATCGGAGAGATAAAGGCCTTGTCCATTATGCTAAACCCATCTATGCCACTGTGTATCATTTCCATGATAACCTTTTCTATTGCTTTGCATACAAGACTAGTCAGATTTGTGGGTTTCTAGTTTTTCATGTCAGTAGATGGCCCACCCTTATGTAGAGGGATGACAGTCGTTGTCCTCCATTCACTTGGTATAAAGTCTGTCAGAAGGCTCTGGTTATGTAATGATACTAGTAGCCCTTTTGAGGTATTTAGGAGGTATCATGGGATATTATCAGGGCCCATCTATGCAGTGTTCTTGGTCCTGGAGAGTGTCTTGAGGACTTGTTATCTCTTGATAGTTGGGGATGTTTTCCTAAGGGATGTGTGGGAGGGAGGGCAGGTGGATCAAACTGGAAAGGGACTTATCAGCCAGTAGATTTGCTATATCCTTCAGCTCAGTATAGGTTTCTCCATTTACAATTAGTTTGGTGCGTTACTATATAATAATGCCTTTGAGGTTATGGATGCAACTGAAGAAGACCTTGTGATTGTCCTTGGCCAGGAAGGCTATCTCTGCCTCAAACATAACATTAGTGGAATTGATTAGACCCCCTAAGTTGCTTGTTTAGCTTGATGAGAGAGTTTTTACCTTGTTGGGCAATGCACTTTACCTTAGGTGAAATGTTATCAAATGTGTCAGATACTGTGTATGAATCCCAAAAACACAGTACTTAAGGCATTTATTGCAGGCTTGAGTTCCACAGATTTATATCCCAGAGGCTCCCCTCACTCTGGAACAAAATCCCAGTCCATGTTAGGCAGAGCCCCTCACTGACCCTCTTCAAGAGAAATCTTGACGAGTGGATGGGAGATCGTAAGTTTACCCCTAGGATTTCTTCTGTGTCCCTGCTTGACAGAGGTACAGTAAACTAACCTTAAAAGGGTTACCTTCTGTGACCTACTATACAGAGGCACAGTCAACTAATCTAAAAGGGTGGCAAAGGCCAAGCACACTCTGGCTAGGCTTATAAATGCCCTAGGGCAGATATCTTAGTATCAACCTATGAACCTATAATAAATACAGTATACAACAGTAAAAGTATTGTTACACGGTATCATAGCAAGGCTGCAGTATACCAGAGCAGTAAAATCAGCCACAACAGGTATACAGTATTGACAGCAGAATATTATCTCAGTAAGGCTGCAATACAGCAGGGCAGTAAGCAATCATCTGCATTAGAGATACAGTGCACAAAAATCAATCAAGTACTGTTATGAAGTACACAAAAGAAGCTGGAAACAATGCCAACAAAATCCAATAAAACCCTGTGTTGTAGTGGAATTTGCTGGCATTCTTTCCAGCTTGTTTGGTGTTTTTTACAACAGTTTTCTTGTGTGTTTCTACACTGTTCAGAAATACACAAGAAGAAGCAACTACAAAACTAAATTAAATAAACTTAGCTGCTGAAAACAGTCACCAAATGCACCCAGGTGCAGAGAGATGCAGGGATTCATTAGGGTGCACCAGTCCATGTAGTAGGGAATGGGAAGAATAACTTGGGCTTCATGGAGGTGCAGCAACCTGTCACCATACACACGCCAAGGTGCAGTCTGGTGCAGATGATCACCAGAGTGCTCTAGTGTAGGTATTAGGGACTATGAGGAATACAGCAGTTACTATAGAAAAGTGAGCATTCTATGTGTTTCCCATTATTTCACATTCTATTTATTTATTTACAATTGATTACTGGGAAAGTCTGACTAGGAGTTCATTTTCAATGCAGGCCCAGGGAGAAAAACTCCAAAGTATTACAAAACATTTTAAGAACTATAATTTTACAATCTTCAAAAATAATATAAAGACATTTATAGTTTAAATAATTATACAAAATTAAGACATATTTTGAAAACATTCATTAAGAATCCTAGTATCTTGTGTCTCCCAGGATGACCTGTTAAGGAGTGTCATTGATGCTGAATATACCAAATATATTCTCATCACATCAGCTGATCTAAGAAAAAGATAGCCTTCCCCTTTAGTGCATCGAGTGTAACATCTGGATGTTTGTCAGATTACTCAGTAATAACATAGCCTTCATAAGTTATTTACTTTGATAGTTTACAGAAGAAATGTATACCAAATGACAAGCAACTATCTGCAGCTAGGCATTAGCACATTTTAAGCAATATGCCCTATATACAACATTACCCTTTCTGGTTACAAAATATGTTTATTTTTATAAAAATTACTTGATAGAGCATGCATTTTTTATGCTGATCACTTTAAAAATTGCCTTTGTTATACTAAGCATTTCAATGGCTATTAGTACCATCGTGGCTTACTGCTAAGATCTCTGCCTCACAACAATTTCATTGTCCTGGATCCAGAACTGATCTACAGTCGCTGTGTGTGTGTGTGTGTGTGTGTGTGTGTGTGTGTGTGTGTGTGTGTGTGTGTGTGTGTGTGTGTGTGTGTGTGTGTGTGTGTGTGTGTGTGTGTGTGTGTGAAGTTTTACAAGTTCTTTCCATGTCTGTGTCGATGTGCTCTCCCCATCTGCCTGCAGCATGTTGCCTACTTTCATGCACTAAATTATTGATATACATATTGAATTCACCTTTGCCCTTGTGGACTTGGTCATGGCTGGAAGGGGTTGAGGAGGATCAGTTCACTTAGTTAAATAAATACATTTAAAATGCATCATAAATATCTTTAGTAGTTCTTTTGTACGCACTTAAAAAATGTTTTAATAGCTAACTTGGGACATTGTTCAGGATTAGTTCCTCTATCTTGCGCCCACTGAATACTGGGAAAGGGTCCATCTCCTACATAGGTTTAAATAGGTTCATAGGTTTATAGGTTTATACTAGGTTAATGACCACCATCGTCTTTACAAACCTAGCCATGCAACTTGCAACATCCCAAGTTCCTTGGATGACTACGTGGTTGGGGTATGTTAGTAAAGAGGTAGCTAAGGGTTATGTGGAGGGTATGTTAGTTGGGGATTAATTTATTTACTGTCAGCCTCTGTCTGTCAGAGACATGGGTCTATACCAGGACTGAATTTGTGATATAAGTTCAACATGAGCACATTTTTTTGTTGTTGTTGTTGTTGTTTCCACTGCTCCATCAAGACAAGTGTCTAATTATACAGACTTTTTGCACTGGAGGGGAATCAAACCTCTTGATTTAACTGTTTCAGCAACAACCTCATCTTTATGCTGCAACATTCTCCAAGGCACTTGTACTTGTAATCTGTTCCTATGTTGTAACTCTAATAGTCTTATGTCATTTCTATCAGTAGAGAGTTTCTGTTACTGATTAGTTTCATCCAGGATTCACATTACTTTGTACTGATTCTCAGGCATCAACAATGAATGAAGTTGAAGGTTTCATCCAACATTTCAAATATTTTGTATTGATTCTCAAGCATTGCAGTGAAAATGTGCTACTGACAAACTCGTACCTTTCAAAGGGTTATTCTAATATTCCAAAACTGTGACATGACAATCCATATAGTTTTTGCTATAGTCTATTCTCATCATACATTATTAACTGTTTGGACAAAAAAGTCAATGCGCACTTGAAGGTTTCATGGACGACACTTAAACAGGAGCAACGTCTGAAAACAATAACTGCATCTAAAACTAACTCCCAGTCAGTGTTGCAATGAGTGTGGGTGTTCTAATACAGTGATAGTGGCAGTATCCGGGATACAATTCCTGATGTGCTGTTACTTTTTGTGATAAGTAGAACATGTTGCCATTTTGTAAGGAAAGAATAGTTGGGTAAAGTCTTGCCATAACCATAGATGCCCTTCTCTTCTATGTTGCAGTATTCTTTACATATGAGGTTGCATTCTGCCATCGACTCAACATCCGGCCTGCATACAAAAGCTTACAGCCACTGCCAGCACATGGGACATCGCACTTAGGTACTGAAATTGTCAGCCATAAAAAGGGATGTCTACACATACCATCCTCAGAATAAGTTAACCCCATTATAAGAGTCCAAAAGCCAAACAAAAAAGGTAGTCGTCCTAGGAGAGAACAAACTGTAGGGAGGAAAGCAGGTAGGACAGAATACTGCAACATAGAAGAGAAGGACATCTATGGTTATGGTAAGGTTTACACAACTATTCCATGTTCTTCTATATGTTGCAGTATTCTTTACATATGGGAGAGTGCAAAAGCACAGAAGGAACCCAGGGAGGAGAAGAATAAAGTGAAGAAACATTTTCTACAAATCCATGCAAAATTGCTCTAGCAAACCCTGCCCTGGATCTAGAGATAGCATCCAACTTGTAATGTTTAGTAAAAGTATGAACAGATGACCAAGTAGCAACCTCCAAAATGGAATGGGCATCCAAACCTTTAAAGAAAGCACCTGATGAGGCAACAGATCTGGTAGAGTGAGCTCTGACAGAAGATGCTAGACATTTCCCATGCAAGTCATGGCAAAACACAATAGCTAGTTTGGAAAAAGGTAAACCCAAGGCACTGGGGATGAAAGGACACAAAAAGTTTGTTTCATCTAGGTACAATCTCAGTTGCCTATGCATGTCTAAGGAATGAAAAATCCTTTCAATAGAGGACTGCCGTGAAGGAAAAAAAGTGGGTAGTTGAATGGACTAAGAGACAATTCATTCACCATTTTAGGCATGAAAGATGGGTTAGTGCTCAAAGACATTCTATCCTTGTGGAACACCATGAAAGGAGGGGAAGCCATCAAAGCCTGAATCTCAATAACCTTTCTAGCAGAAGTCAAGACTACCAGAAGGACTGTTTTCCAAGTGCAATACTTTAGAGAAGCAGAGGCAGATGGTTCAAAAGGAGCCTGGGTAAGGTTTTCTAAGACACAGTTGAGATCGCACAGAGGAGGCACTGGTTTCCTGGGAGGTTTCATGTGGACACCTTTAAGGAAAACTTTAACCTTCAGTCTGGAAGCTAATGGAGGTATCAATGGCAAACAGGCAGACAGAGCAGAACAATGGACTTTCATTGAGAAATAAGAGAGACCACTGTTAAGCAAGTCACACAGGTAAGAAAGCACTATTGGAATGTCCACAGAAAGTGGGTCTAGCTTTCTTTTCTTGCACCAAATAGAAAATCTTTTCCATTTGAAAATGTGTGATTTCCTAGTATTGGGTTTCCTGCCCACTTACAAAATCCTAAGCACATCCTGTGAGAATAGGTGCCTGAAAGGAATCAGAAATTGATCACCCAGAGAGTCAACTGTAGAGTTGACAGATGTGGGTGGATCAAGGTTCCTCTGTCCTGTGTGAGTAGGTCCAACCAGTGAGGCAACTTATGGGGATGGCCCTTGGCTAATTGCAGAAAAAGAGGGAACCAGCGCTGTCTTGGCCAAAAGGGGGGTCACCAGCAAGATTTTTCATTTGTCCTGTTGAATTTTCAGCAGGACTTTCTGTTTGAGGGGAGAATTCATAAAGAAACATCCCATTCCATGGGAAAGAGAGGCTATCCACCTTCCAAGCCTGAGGGTGAGGGACCCTGGCACAAAAAAGAGGAAATTGCCTGTTCTGAGGGGAGGCAAAGAGATCCACTTCTGGAGTGTCCCATCAGTGAACTAGATCCAGGAACACATCACTGTGAAGCATCCACTCATGGGATTGTGTCATGGATCTGCTTAATGCATCTGCCACTGAATTCTGAGCTGAGGGAAGGTATACAGCATGCAGAATTACCTTGTATTGGATAGCCAGCTCCCATGCTCAGAGGACTAGATGACAAAGAAAGTAAGATTTTGTCTCGCCTTGCTTGTTTATGTACCATATAACAGTGGTATTGTCTGTAAGAATCTTGAGAGGACCTGGCAAGAAAAGAAGGTGAAATGTTTGCAAGGCCAGAATCAAGGTTCTCACTTCCCAGATGTTGATGTGCTCCCTCTGCTGAGCAGAGGATCAAAGACCCTGAAGCTCAGTGGAAGCAAAGTTTGCTCCACAACCTAAACCTGAGGCGTGTGTGAAGAGCTGCTGAGAAGGCTGATGCATGAGAAGAGGAATAGCTGCTTGATTCACCAAAGAAGCGCTGTTTTCAGGCAAGAGAGAAGACGGACCAGGATATCCAAAGGATGGGCATGCTGAGACCAAGTTGTCTTCAGAAACCTCTGAAACTTTCGCATGTGCAGCTTTGCAAAAGGTGGCATAGGAATTGTGGAAGCCATGAATCAGAGCAATCTTAGAAATTCCATGGCTGAGATGGATGGATGAGGCAGAAGGTCCTCCATATAGCCCATAAGAGAGACAGAACATTGTCTAATGGGAGGAAAACCATCATCAGATCTCTCCTGAATCTGCACCCTAGAAAAATGAGGTCTTGAATAGGGGTAAGACTGGATTTTTTTAAATTTACAGTGAATCCCAAGCTTTGATGAAAGGGAATAGCTAATTCAAGGTTTAACCTTAGATGATCCGGACTGTTGGCCAGAAAAAGAAGGCCAACTAGATAGGGGTAAACCTGAATCCCTCAAATCCTCATGAAAGCAATGGCTGAAGCCAAATACTTGGTGAAGACTCTTGGAGCAGTGGAAAGGCCAAAAGGCAAGGCAGAGAACTGAAAGTGCACAGAACCCACTGAGAAATGTAAGAATTTCTTGTGTTGAGGCGAAGCTGGATGTGTAGGCAAGCATCCTTGAGATCCAAAGAAGCCAAGAAGGAGTGTGGAGGAACCAAAAAAGTTTGCAGAGAAAACATCCAAAAAGAAGTCACTTTCAGGAAGGTGTTTAAATGGGAGAGATCTAGGATATGCCTCAGAGGACCATCCTTCCTTGAGACAATAAACATCCTGGAGTAAAATCCCTTCCCTTTTTGTTCTGGAGGAACAACTTGGATTGTACCTTGGTGTAAGAGTTGCGCTAATAACTGAGGAAAGAGATGAAGTTGGCTGGAAGTGGGTTGAGGGATTCCTAGGAATAGTGGTAGAGTCTTCCAAGTCATAAAGTAACCTTTTTGGATGATGGAAAGGACTCAGGAGTCCTCAGTGATTTCCATCCAGGCTGAAATGGAGAGAGAGAGGTGAAAAAACAGTGGGGTATGACTTGGAAGAATGGCTTTCTTGTCACAGAGAGCCAGGTCTGGCTTGAAAGGGCTGTTGAGAAGGAGTTGCAGGAGCAGCTGATTTTGATGGAGGAGTTCTCCTAGAAGATTTCTTAGATCTAGATCCTGCAGAAACAGAAGAGGAGGAACAAGCAGGTCTTCTAACAAAGGAAGTCTTGGCAGGAAAATTCCTATGGAATTTGGAGATAGGGAGGGGTGACAAGCAAGTGTTTTAAATCTTGGAGCTCTTTTACTTTTTCCTGCAAGGATATGCAGTTCTGCAGCAGCTGAACCAAGAAAAAAAAGAAGTCATGTCTTACCATAACGTTCCATCTGTGTTGTCGATCTTTACTAATCTTTGACTGTGGGCTCAGTTCTAAGCCTCAGAACCAACTCGACCATTTACTTCAGCTTGCACCTTCCAAACTCTCAAGATGGGCTCTACCCATAATGCTCCTCTCTAAATCACCTCAGATTGAGTTTGCCTAAATTAGTGGCAGACAGATAATAAATAGCAATAAAAAAAAGAGATCAGATATGTGTCCCTATTATGAAGCCAGTCTCGGAATCATTCGATTACTAAGAGTCCCAGGCCGGGGGAAGGAGGGAGCAATGTCCAGGATTTGTGAAGATCAACAACAAAGATGGTAAGACATAACTTCTTTATCTGATGTTGTCAATCTTCACGTAATCCTTGTCTGTGGGACAGAGTCCCTAGCTACCTGAATCATGGAAGATCTCATGGAGGAATATTCTTAAGTACCATCGAACCGAATGGTGCCTGTCCCCTAGAGACCTGGTCCAATTTGTAATGAGTGATAAAATTGAGGAGAAGACCATGTGGCTGCTGCACATATGTCATCTAAAGAAGCTCTGGCATGAAAAACCTGCAGAAGCTGCTACAGCTTTAGTTGAGTAGGTTTTCACAAGGAGTGGAGGGTGAAATCCCTTTGAATGATGGATAAACGTGATACAATCTCTGAGCCATTTAGCTAAGGTAACCTTGGAAACTAGGTTACATAAGGAAAGTGAGGAAAAGACAACAAATAGTTGGTCAGATTTTCTGAAATCCTTTGTTCTGTGAAGATAAAAACTTTGTCTATGAATGTCTAATAAATGAAGACAATACTCTCCCTTACTGGAGAAGTTAGGGAAAAAGACTGGTAGGCGCAAGATTCTGAAACTACCTTTGGCAAGAAGGAAGGATTAGTCCTGAGGGACACCCTGTCTTTGTGAAATATTATGTAGGGGGGTTTGCATGACAAAGCTTGAATTTCTGATACTCTTCTTGCAGAAGTGATATCTACTAAAAATAATGTTTTCCAAGTCAGAAATTTTAAGTCACAAGTAGCTGACGGTTCAAAAGAGGAAACGGTAAGAGATTGTAGAACTGGGGATAAATCCCATGGAGCAATGGTCTCTTTAAATGGAGGCCTTAACATTAGGATTCCCTTCAAAAAGGCTTTATGTGACATAAGTAAAGAAATATCAAAATTAGTGTGGAAATTAGATATTGTGGCTACATGGACTTGAATGGGAGAGGCTGAAGAGCCAGATTGATAAAGATCAGCCAGAAAATCCAATACTTTATGCACAGGGACTGTAAAAGGTTCCAGATCACTGTTAAGAGACCATCTAGCAAAATTTTCCCATTTATTCTGGTACAGTTTCTTAGTAGAAGGTTTGTGATGGGTCAAAATGATGTGACAGATGGGAGAGGAAAGGGAAGAATTCCTGGCAATCATGGGAATTGGAGAAGCCACGCAGTAAGCTCGAGATGTTGGAGATTCAGATGAAACATTCCTTCTGGATGAGATAACAGTTCTAGAGCTGGGTCCAGAATCCAAGGTTTCTGAAGTAGATGAGGCCAAATGAAGGGAAACCAAACTTATCAAGCCCAGAATGTGGCAATGAGGATTATTGTGTTCTTTGACCTCTTGGCTTTCTTTAGAAACTGAGATATCAGAGGAGTTGGGGGAAAGGTGTACAGGAGACTGGAGGGCCAATCACAGAGAAGAGCATCTCTGGGTGACTCCCCCAGAGGGGGGATCAGGGCGAAGTAACTGCTCACTTGTTGTTTAGAGGGGATGCAAATAAACTGCAGCAAAGTTGGCCCCAGTGATGGAAAACCTTGTCCGTCACCACAGGATTGAGAGACCACTCGTGAGGCATCAGAATAGTTCTGCTCAACTTGACCGCTATCACTTTGGAGCTCCCTGGAATATGCGTTGCCATGAAAAAGTGGTCAGAAGAAAAAGCCCATTGCCAAACTCTGAGGGCTTCTCGACAAAGTAGGTAAGATTTGGTTCCTCCTTATTTGTTGATGTACAAGACTACTGACATGTTGGCCATCTGAATTGCCACTGTTGCTAGTGGAAGGGCATCCTGAAATCCTTGCAGCGCTAAGAGCACCGCCTTCATCTCTGCAACACTAATGTGCAAATTGGCCTCCACGTGGGACCAAGTGCCTTGGACTGTCTTCCTCAGATAATCCCCCCCCCCCGCCCATTTGGGAAGCATCCATGGTTACTATGGCTTGGGGATGTGGAAAGATGAAAGGGCAGCCTGAAATGATCTTGTTAGAATGGCGCCACCATGACAGGTCTTTTTTGCAGCGATTGGTGATCACTATGTGATGCTACATCAGCTGATTCATTAATGACCATTGGGAGGTCCGAAGCCATTGGAGAATCCACATGTGATATCTGGCCAAGAGAACTAGCGTAATAGAGGCTGCCATCAAGCCTAGCGCCTGTAGGATGAGTCTGACTGGAACACTTCTGTTGAATAATATGGTTTACTTGTGATATGAACTTTTGGAGCCTTTCTACTGGGAGTGAAGCAATTCCTGAAATCAGATATAACACAGCTCTGATAAATTCCAGCTGTTGTGTAGTTGCAGATTTGACTTTTTGTAATTTATTGTAATGCCTAAGAAAGTGCAAAGATGCAGGGTGTAATCTCTTGAACATTCTAGTTTGACACCTGGTAGTAGCAGTAAGGAGCCAGTCATTGAGATAAGGAAAAACTCAAAATCCATTCAGTTTGAGATGAGCTGCTACCACTGCCATGCATTTAGTAAACACCCTGGGGGCTGTGATGTGACCAAAGAGCAGTGCTCTGAACTGGAAATGACTAGCTCCCAGACAGTAGCACAGGAATACCCTGGAGTATTTGTCCATTTTTATATGGTAATACACATACAATCATCTTTTTCCAAGAATGGAAGTATTGACTGTACTGAGACCATCCGGAACCTGGTTTGTTGAACTATCTTGTTGAACTGGCTGAGATGCAAAATGTGTCTCAGTCCCTTCTTTTTGTGCACTAAAAAGAATCTTGAGTAAAACCCAGATCCTCTTTGGTCTGGTGGGACTTTTTGGATAAATCTTTTTTTTAGCAGTTTTTGAATTTCTATGACTGCTGCTTTCATGTGACTGGTGGAACGTCCAAGAGTCTTTTTTGTTTTTTTTGGAATTGTGGAAAAGGGAATAATGTAACCTCTCGAAATGATTCCCTGCACCAATTAATCCAATGTTATCTGCAGCCAGACAGATTGGTGAAGGGATAATAATCCCCCAACTACCTCCAGAGTAAAGCAACCAGGCCTCTGTTCAGGAGTGCTGGTAGGAGTTACCAGAGAAAGAATCTCTGGAACTCTAGTTCTGTGGGCCACCTCTGCCTCTAGGATGGGTGTCTTCCATTGCTACTTCCCCCCTGCCCCAGGGAAAGTCCTTGCCACGTGAGTCCTGAAAAGGCCCTTGGAACTTTTTGAACCACACTCTCCCACTTCTCTGGTTCCTGGAGTAGGGCTGTTGAGGAGTGGAGAAGCATACGCCCATGGCAGAAAAAGTCTTTCCATCTTTCTCACATCTGGTCAGTGTGTCATTTAAACTGGGTCCAAAAAGGGATGTTCCGTAAAATGGGGCATTGATGAACAAAGATTTAAATGGCTCCACAAAGTCACACAGGCACATCAAGGTGTGTCTCCTAATGGCTACATCTGAACCCAATGCTCTTGTCATCCCTTCGGCTGCATGGGCAATCAGCTTCATGGTTGAGTTAGAAATTGCTTCAAGTGTGGCGAGCTGAGAGGCAACTTTGTCTCATATCTCTTTGGTTACTGCTCCTTTCAGAGTATCTGACAGCTCTTTGATCAGATCTCTCTGTAGCCTGGTAAAGTGTACCATATAGTTCAAAGATTTGAGCGTGAAGGTCGATGAAGCATAAACATGCTTCCCAAACCTCTCCATAGTCCTAGACTCCTTGTTAGGTGGATGGATGGTACGACTTTTCTCTGCAAGTCCCTTCTTTGTTGCTGCCGATATCCCTATGGCATCTACGGAGATTCTCGTAGCCCAGTGCTGCTCTTCCTTAGGGGCAGAAAGGATCCGTTCAGGCTTGTTGGGGATTGGTTCGATGGGGTCAAAAATCTTCCAGGCCCACTGTGTGATCAATTTAGTTAGCTCATCAGTGGGTGGAGAGATCCAAGAGGTACAGGGTTGGGCAAGAAAAGCCTCCAGGTATACCAACTCCTCTGAGGAAGGCTGGAGGGAAGACCAGCCACCCCTCTGTTGCAGGATTTCCAGGATGTCCCCAAAGGAAACATCATCAGGGGGTGACCTGGGGGAATCTTTTCCTTCATCAAAATCGGTATGCTCAGTGAAGGACACCTCTGTGGAGTCTAAGTGCTTACTCTTGGGCTTTTTCTTCACAGGTCCTTCCTTGGGGGGATGTTCTAGGGAACTATACGAAGAGGAAACCACCATGGTGGGTCTTTCTGAGGTGGACAGTAGCTCTGGCCAAGGGGATGCAGAAGTTTGGCAAGACAGGGATGGCAAGGACTGGGAGTCCACAATGGACAAGGCCTTCTCCATGATCTAGAAGGCTGGCCAAACCCTGTAGAGGGATGGGAGATGGAACCTAAATAGACTTCTTTGGAACTGTGGTCCCACCTCACACCGAGGAGGTGGCCTCTGAAGCAGAAGCCTGGGTCAAGACAACGAAAGCTGAAGCACTGAGGGGCATGGAAGGTTCCGATAAAAAGGAAGTCAAACCCTGCCCCTAGGAACCGGTGACGAAGTCTCGACCCCGGGAGACCTTCAGTTCAGAAAAAATAGAGGAACTCAAAGCAATTCTTGGTTCCAGAGAAGAGGCTCTTACTGGAACCGAGAACAGTCGGAGCTGAGTAAGTCAGTGCCACGGGCTCCAAAGACTCAACTGGAGTTGGAGGAGGAAGATGAGACATTGTCAAAGAAGGACAAGTCCCAGTGCCGACTTGGCTGGGAACCAAAGATAGAGATAATAGCTCGCTGTCAACAGCTGGTCCACCAGCCTCATGATGTCCAATTCCAAAAGGTTTTCAGAGGATTGAACGAATGATGCTGAAGGAGACCTAGGCGGTCTCAGCTCCACAAATGGGCTAGGAGGTCGGTCTGAAAATGGATCGACTGAAGGGGAGTACTTTTTAGATCTTGGTATCAATGTCAATGTGGTCTGCTTCAGTACTGATGAAACTTCTGGTGCCAAGGCAGTAGTTGTCTTATCCAAAGTTGTGGTAGGTGCCCACTATGTCTTGCCTAGTGGTGCCGAGGGAACTGTCAACACAGTAGGCTGTTTGGATAACTTTTCAGGCGGTTACGAGGAACTGCTTGAAACTGAATGGGAGTGTTTCTTCAGTTTAGAAGGGGAAGAAGAGGAGGAAGATGAGGTGGCTTCGGTCTTAGACCCAAATAAGGTCTCTTCAAAGTCTCTTTTTAATAACCCCCCAAAATTAACTTGTTTCTCTGCTCAGTTAAACTCCTGGAAGAGAAACCAGATGGCGCAATCTTCTTGCAGGTGTACAATGCCTAGGCAATACACACACGCCAGACATGCCTGTCTGAATTGGGAATCTTACTGTCGCAATTCTGGCACCTCTTAAAGCCAGAAGTGCCCCTTGAAGGTTTAACAGGCAGACCAGATTTATCAGCCATGCCAGAAAAGAAGGCTTAGTACTGATAACGGTCACATACACACACACACACACATACACACTCACAAGGAAGAACAGGAAAGAACTTTTTTTATAGAAAGAGAAAAGGGTACCAACTATGGCAGCCAGAAATACCTAAATAGGTAAAAGAGAGTACCAGCAATGGTACGTAGAGAAAACTACCTAACGGTAGAGGAAAGGGAGAAAGAGATCACACATGCGCACAGAAAGAAATGAGAGGAGCAGGTAGAAAGACTATAAGTATTTAAGAAGATAAATATAGATATATAAAAAGGAATTTAGAGAAAATCAGAGAAAGAAACTTAGTGCGAATAACTGCCAAAGCTCAAGAGAGGTAGGACATGTCTGACGCATGAAGCTGAAATGAAATCTCAGATGATTTAGAGAGGAGCATTATGGGTAGAGCCTGGCTCGAGAGTTTGGAAAACGTGAGCTGAATTAAATGGCCGAGCCACTTCCGAAGCTCGGAACAGAGCCCACAGTCAAGGATTATGTAAAAATTGACATCAGATGGGCAGAATTATCTAAAGGAGCATCAATCAGTTTGGCCTTTATGTCATTAGGTAATGACTGGAGCCTTAACCATGAATTTTGTCTAAGAACAGATGCAGAGGCCGCAGCCCTGGCAGAAACCTCCATTGCATCATAGCTGCACCTAATGGAATGCCTAGCTATCTGAGAAGATGCAGACAACAGACTGAGAACCTGTTACTTAACCTGAGTCAGGTAATTTGGACAAAGCTTGACATGCTTGGGAAAGCAAAGCCAGGGAGTACCTAGACATCTGTGCCTGGTAATTAATAGCCCTAATAGCTAAGGTGGATGCAGTATATACTTTTTTACCCAACACTTCCAATATCCTGCTCTCCTTATCAGAGGGAAGCAGCTTAGCAGAAGAGACAAACGAGAAGATTTGTTAGAGGCAACAGAGACCACAGCTAGGTCAGCAGATGGGCATTTATAAAGAAACTTGCACTCATCTGGGGACTTATAAAATCTGTCAGGTCTTGGGAGCAGGAGCTTGGGAATTAGGGTTTTTAGAAGTGGAAGTAAAAGCATCCAAGAAAGCAGGAAGAACAGGTGGAACTGCAGGAGGTGAAGGGGCTTCCATTTAAAGAAGCTCATAGTAATGTTTTTGTGCTTCTGAAATTTGGGAGGAATTCCATTTAAAAAATGTCCTCATCTTATTAATAGTTTTCCCAAAAGAAAGCTCTTCTGTAGGGAATTTCTGCCATTAGACTCCTCCTCAGGAGAAGAATATTCCAGAGGGGAAGGAATCTGGTTGGAGTATGCCAGGCAGTCTTCATCAGAAGAGGAATCATCAGAGTCAGATTCAAGGACATGCACCTCCAAAGCCTGTATAGAGGAAAAACCCTGAGACCCAGGAGGCAGCACTGGAGAAGAGGTGAATTCCGGAATAGGGAGGGCAAAAGAAGAAGCTGTATGCCTCAGTGCCATCAAGGCCCTAATAAGACCCTGTGAAAATGCATCTCAATCTGATTGTGGAGTGGAAGGAATATTCAGGTGCTTAGTTTTCTGTTTCTTTTTAACAGGCTTCTCCCTCGGAGGAGAGAAGTCGGTCATAGGCCTGACGTCTGACAGATCTCAAGGTGGAGGGGCAGGAGCAGTCCAAAAGTCTTCCATTAGAATGAGCTGCAGTTCCCCCAAGTTACCAGAACTGGACATCTGCATGACCTCGTATGTGTTAGGATCCACACTCTTGACGGCTTCCCAGAGGTACCTGCTGAAGAAGCAGACCTGACCTCTAACCGTACCACTGGGTCTTCACTGACCTCAAGGGGAATGTCGGAGGAGGGAGGCGCAACTGAAGAGGATTCAGGTCTTAGCTTGCTTACCTTCCTCTTCAAACTCGGCTCTGTCGAAAGACCCCAAGAACCCTTTATCGCATCCCTAGCCAGACGTTTGAGTCTTTGATTTTCAAGATAAAAGTTTAACTCATGAAGACCTGGCAAACAGAACAGGAACAGTGATTACAGCTAGGCCCCAAACAAAACAGACAAAGCCTGCGACTATCCTTATGTGGAATCAGCCTTCCACACCTATACTTGCCCTTCCTGGATGACATGAACAATAGCAAATGGCACTAGCAAAATTATAAATCCCCATTGGGGTACTTATCTGATGCTGGAATTGGAGTGAAGCAATCTGACCACAGACTGTACATAGGAGTCAACCTTTCTTTTTTTTTTTTTAAAACAGGTTTATTGTTTTAACATATAAGAGAAATATCATAACAATTTTATACAAGTAATTAAAAATAGGTATTTTTATAATATTCAACAAAACAACTAAAGTATTTACAAAGACATCCACTACAATCAGATCAATTAATTAAACTAAAATACCGTGCTATTGAAATTAGAATTTTTTTAACGAATTTTGTAAATTATCCCATACAATATAATATGATGTTTTTCTAGTTGTTCTCATTCTAATTGTGCTTATTTCCATATGGCACATTATATTCATAACATTTTTAAATTCATTGAACGAAGGAGGTGTATCTGAAATCCAATTTCTAGTTATTATTTTCCTGGCCACTGCTAGGATAGACCATATCAAGGGAAGCTTAATCTTTTTAACACATTGAGGTACAGGTGTGTTGAATAATATAAGAGACTTAGAAATAATGAAATTATCTGTAAAAGAGCCTGCAAAAATTCATTAATTGACTTCCAGTATTCTTTCAACTTCATACAGTCATAAAACATATGAGCCCAGTCAGCATTAATTTCTACATTACATCTCTTACATAGATTATCTTTATTATTTATTTTATTCATCATCAAAGGTGTATAAAAAGATCTATGTAAAAATTTCCATGTATAAAGTCTCCAGACAATGGAAGATGTAGTTCTATAAGCAGATTCCAATATATATTGTTTATCTTGTTGAGTTGGTGGGTCCCCATTAATAGAGGTGAAATAATTCCAGTATGAATCTACACTGTAAAAAGTTTCTTGTCTGATAATTTTATGTATATATGAAAGTTTACCTTTATCAGAAACTTTATGCTGTAAATTTAATATCAAGTAATCAATCAGTTTTGGAATAGATTCTTTAACTGTTATAGACATTAGATCTATTCTATCAATGAGATGTTGTCTAAAGATCTGAACCTCTAACCAGCAAGTTTCTCTTAGATCAAATTCTTGTTTTAAGAAATCTAGATTTTTAACTTTATTATCAGATATCAGCTGATACCAGTACTTTAGATCATTATCTATAGCTAAATGAGCTCCTTCAGAAGTAGATGACATAAGCATACCCTGAGTATACATTATAGGGAATACAATAAAATTCCATTCCCTATACTTAGGGTGCATGAATATAAAGTTACGATAACTAATAATAATATTTAATGGGTAACAAACCATATGTTTAGGTGTAATAGGTGAAGTACAAAATTCCTTTAGCAACCACAACATGGAGTTATTTACAATCATATTTTTATGTGTTAAGGAGATTTTCATGAAGTGCATACTAATTAGCTCCCAATAATCTTTCCATTTTGCGATATATGACATCTATTAATAAAGTAATAACTTTTATAATAGAAGAGATAATATATAAATTAAAGTCTGGAAAAGAAATACCCCCTTGAGACCAGCTATTAGTATGTTTCTTTAATGCAATCCTAGGTCTATTAGGTGCCCATAAGAAATTTAACATTAGTGTATTCAGTTTCTTGATAATTATTTTTGTAGGTGAAAGTATTATTGATTGTATTAAGTAGAAAATCTTGGGGAATATTATCATTTTAATAATTGTAAGTCTCTCCTCCATAGTAAGAAACATATTATTCCAGGTATTAAAAGATTTTGTATATTAAGAAAACAGGTATTATAGTTATTATATATAATAGATTTAATATCTTTAGATAGTATTATACCTAAATAAGTTATCTGACCTGAATTGGGTACATATTTAGTAAAATCACTAATGAGAATATTTTTTCGTGTATATATAGGTAGTATTTTAGTTTTTCTTCATTGAATATTAAACCAGAAATACTTTTAAAATTCATCATTTTATCAAATAAAGACTGCATAGAAGAATTAGATCCTGCTGATGTAATTAGAACATCATCTGCAAAAGTTGAATTTTTGATGTTGTATTTTCGTCTATTTCAAAACCCTCTATGTCAGTACTGTTTCTAATCAAATTAGCCCAAGGCTCCATTACTAAAGTGAATAATAGTGGAGAAAGTGGACATCCTTGCTTTGTACCTTTAAGAATGGGTATTCTTTGTGAAACATATGTTCCTACCTTAATATAAGCCAGCGTTCCTTTGTATAAATGCTCAATTAAATTTACAAATGCATCAGAGAAGTTTGTGCATTTCAGTAAGGTAAACAGATAGTCCCAACTTACTGAATCAAATGCTGAACCTATATCAAGACTAATAAGTGTTAAATCTTTTTCCTATTTGCAAAATCAATTAATGTTAAAGTTCTTCTTATATTATCAAAAGTATTTCTATTTACAATGAAGCCCGTCTGATCTATATCTATAATGCCGGGGATGATTGTCTTCAATCTATCAGCAAAAATACTCATAAACATTTTATAATCAACATTAAGTAATGAGATGGGTCGATATGAAGAACATCTAGTTGGATCTTTATTAGGTTTTAAAATTGGTGAAATAAATGTATATTGCCAAGATGGGGGGGGTTATTAACTCAGTTTGGGCCAAAATAAAAACCTTATGTATTAATGAATATGTAGTTTTAGAAAGGATTTTATATATCTCTGGTATAATAATATCATTACCCGGTGCTTTGTTTGATTTAAGCTTATTTATTTGTGTAATAACTTCTGTATATGAAATACTCTTGTCCAATAGTTTAATCTGTTGTTTATTAAGCTTTTATTCATGTTTGTGGTTATAAACTCCTTTATTTTATCTTTAGGTTCCATGTTAATGTTGTTATGGTTAATCTTGTGAAAGTGATTTCTAAATTCATCCAGTATTTCTGGTATACTAGAAACATTCTTCTTTTTCCTTAGAGAAAAGATTTCTTTGATATGGTTTTGTTTATTCAATCTTTTTGTTTTATTTTTAAGTCTATGTAAGTATTTGGGGCTTATTGAATAAGACAAAACTTGTATTCTCTAAAGTTATTTTAACTTTATGAGTTAAAATTTCTTTGTATTTCTCATTTAGTTTGTTTATTTCTTCAATAACTTTCTTGTCCATAATATTTTCTTTATTATTATGTTTATAAGAGTCTAATTTACTTTGAATATCTAACAATTCCTTATCCCAAGATTTCCTTTTATTATTATACCATCTGATACTTTGTCCATATAGATATGATTTTAAGGCATCCCAAACATAGACAATGGAGACTTCAGGAGTATTATTTATGTCTAGAAAATGTTGTACTTCTGAAAGTATATATTCTTTATAGTCTTTTAGCTGAGTTAAGTATGCTGGTATCCTTTTGATCTGAACATTATGAGTATTTTTATCATGAATTCAAAACAATTGAGTTATGATCAGATATAGGACATGAAATGATTTTGGAATTAATTAAATCTGTTACCATCTGGTTAGAAATAAAGACCCTATCTATTTTTGAATAAGTTTTGTATCTGTTAGAAAAAAAGGTGTATAGTAATGATTTTGAATCTATCTGATTATTAATATCATTCAAATGATAAGAATTAGCAAAATCATTTAAATGTTTTGCATTAGATGTAATTCTTCTTTTCCTTATAGTGGTAGTATCACTTTCATGTAGTATACAATTAAAATCACCAGCTAAAATAATATCCCCTATAGAGAATGATATGATCTTATCAATATGATGTTTCACTGTATTAATACCAATTCCAGGTATCCAATATACATTAATTAAAGTGTAAGTCTTCCCATTAATTTGTATTGTAACCATACAAAACATTCCTTTGTCATCCTGAAAAGACTTAATGGTTTTAGGAATGGGCATACTTTTATTCCATAAAATAGCCACTCCTCTTTTTTCTGAGTATGCTCTGAACTAACCAATACTGTATACTTATTAGTGGCTAGTTTATAAATATCTTTTTCAAGAGATGGGTTTCTTGCAGGAAGACTAGATTGGCCTTGTGTAAATTAATGTATCTTATTAGGCTTGCCCTTTTACACGGATTATTCAATCCATTAATGTTTAAAGAAATTCCTTTTAAAGATGTCATTTGGCATTTTTAAAACTCAAGAATCTTATGATCGAAATAACAAATAACAAGATAAATAATGTTACATCTCCTCTTTTAGGTGTACCTTTAAATATAGCTGTATTTATTAAATCTCTTATGGGATTTTGTATAGGATTCAATTTTGTTTGTAGTGACAATGAGTGTACAAAATATATTGTGGATGTCAAAACTATATACATATAACAATGAACAAGTGAAAATAATGTAAGAATTAAACCTTGCATCCAGCCTGGAGTTGAAAACTCCAACTTAGAGTAGTATTTACTACTCAAGTTAACCCCCTACCCTAAGCAGCAGTACCTCAGCTACCACCTTATCAATTTAATACTAGTTATATTTAACTGAGGTTAACAGTTTTCAATTCAATTATCTATCAAGACAAAACTACACATTTGGTAAAACAGCATCATATAAACTAAAATAAACTTTTTTTTTTTTAAACTGTTCATACTACTATATAGATCTATGTAATATATAACACTTGTATTCAAATAGCATTCAAATAATCTTGATGTTAGAAATCAAGAGGAGAGAAAATTAGGTTCTAACATTCATTTAAATCAAAAACTTTGGCTAATATGATTCAGACATTACATATATTAAGATGCATCTATTTTCTGTCATGTGAATACTATTAACAGCTTCCAAAAAAAAAAATCTTGAATTGTTTGTATATGAGCATTTACTTAAACTCATTATTGTCAATAGAGTAAAATATTGTATTCATAAAAATTATTATAAATCATATTGCATAGTTATGCAAATTCTCAGAAACACTTGCATTATTAAAAAAAAAAGCCATCACACACATACACACAGACACACACACACATACATACACACACATACACATACACACACACACACACACACACACACACACACACATATATATATATATATCTGATCTCACTGAGTTATGTCCTTGTTGAGCACTATCCTACTTGCTGTCCCTAGAATAAATCTGTCTGCTTTATAGAAAATAATGCACAGCAAACACATTTTAGTAACCAGATTTTACAATCATGCTAACCTACTGCTTTAAAATATATCACATGACATTTCTTCCAGAATAGAATTATAAAATTGTTTATGCTTGTCAATCAGATGAATTAAATGAATTATAATAAAGTATATGTTTGGAACAGAAGTTTTTAACACAGATTATTATGCTGCTGTTAAGTAGATTTTCAAAAACATTTAAATAAATGTTTCATTTTCTATGCCTTCTAAAATAAGACATTTACTTACTACAAGAAACTACATCATTTAAACTCATTATAACTGACATTTTATGAATAGAGTATTTTTCCTGAATCTGTGGTGTGTCAGTATGATAACTAGGTCAGAGGTTATACTAACTGCTTTCAGTTTCTCTGTGAGAATTCTGTGAGTTGAAGCTTTTGAAGTAGTTCATGGACACTGTGCATGAGACAGCCCACATCCCAGATTGTCTCCCTTAACATTTTGGCGGAAATTTATTAAAACTTGTGGCAAACATTCATTTTGTCAATAGAGTAAAATATTGTATTCATAGAAATTATTATAAATCATATTGGATAGTTATGCAGATTCTCAGAAACACTTGCATTATTATATAAAAAAAGCCATCACACTTACACACACACATACACATACATACACACACACACACACACACACACATATATATATATATATATATATATATATATATATATATATATATATATATATATATATATCTGATCTCACTGAGTTGTGTCTTTGTTGAGCACTATCCTACTTGCTGTCCCTAGAATAAATTTGTCTGCTTTATACAAAATAATGCACAGCAAACACATTTTAGTAACCAGATTTTACAATCATGCTAACCTACTGCTTTAAAATATATCACATGACATTTCTTCCAGAATAGAGTTATAAGATTATTTATGCTTGTCAATCAGATGAATTAAATGAGTTATAGTAAAGTATATGTTTGGAACACAAATTTTTAACACAGATTATTATGCTGCTGTTAAGTAGATTTTCAAAAACATTTAAATAAATGTTTCATTTTCTATGCCTTCTAAAATAAGACATTTACTTACTACAAGAAACTACATCATTTAGACTCATTATAACTGGCATATTTTATGAATATAGTATTTTTCCTGAATCTGTGGTGTGTCAGTGTGATAACTATGTCAAATGTTATACTATGCATGTAAACATGACAAAACCTTCACAATGTATTCCACAGACCATTACAGCCTCTTACTTCTTTTCAGAAAGAGAAACAAATTGAATCACAGCTTGCCATTAAATCTTCAGATATTTTGACTGGTTATGAAACAAAACATTATAACTGACATATTTTATGAATAGAGTATTTTCCTGAATCTGTGGTGTGTCAGTGTGATAACTATGTCAAAGGTTATACTAACTGCTTTCAGTTTCTCTGTGAGAATTC
Source organism: Protopterus annectens (assembly GCF_019279795.1). Lineage (NCBI taxonomy): Eukaryota > Metazoa > Chordata > Ceratodontiformes > Protopteridae > Protopterus > Protopterus annectens. Next base: position 1,471,963,835 of record NC_056729.1, read on the forward strand.
TGTGAGCTGAAGCTTCTGAAGTAACTCATGAACACTGTGCATGAGACAGCCCACATCTCAGATTGTCTCTCTTAACATTTTGGCGGGAAACTTATTAAAAACTAGTGACAAACATTCATTTAGCAGTGTAAATGCATCTAAACATGACAAAACCTTCACAATGTATTCCACAGATCATTACAACCTCTATGTAAGTGAAATTAAGCCCAAAATTACCAACAAGCAATAAAACTCAACATTATTCTCCCAACTCATACAAATCCTATTATTCACTGTGCCCACACAATCAAAAGCATTTCTATATATTAATAAAGAAAAGAAAAAGAGAGTAGAAAATAAAAGGGGATGAGGCAGAAATAAAAAAATGTAAGAGAAAGCTGTAAGAAGTATATACAATGGAATGTTACTTACTGTTTATATTAATAGAGTTAAAATAAAACATATTATTTACTCTTATTTAGTTCTGATTATTATTAGTTAAAGCATAACAGATTATTTACAAACAGGCATAAGCAGTATAATCAAGAAAGTATAATTAGAAATAGCATTTGAAGAACTTATAAAAACTTTTACAAGGAATAAATATGTTATTATTCTATTAATGATATTTGCATTACTGTTCTCTCCCTGCCCTCCCCCACCCTTTACCCACTACATAATCTAAATAGAATGTCATTGTTTAAACAAAGAAAATAATAAAAGGAGAAGGAAAAAAAGGTAAAGATAAAAAAATGTATCAAATTACTAACCTTACTTCTTTTCAGAAAGAGAAACAAATTGAATCACAGGTTGCCATTAAATCTTCAGGTATTTTGACTGGTTATGAAACAAAACATTTCTTTGCACATAGAGAATAACTTTGATTAAATCTTTTCCAAAATATTTGTGGCTTTCTGGAAATGCAGGAACTATATTCAAAAGATTAATAATGAACTAAAATGATGAGAGAGAAAAAACATATAACAAATCATTTGTTTTTAGTCTCTTCTTCTTCTCTGAAGTCTTCCACGAAGCTTCAGTTGCCAATCTCTTTAATGAAGAACTAGCCCATTCCATTTCTTCTATTTTATCCAAAATCTTTTTTCTTTGACAAACAGTAAAGCAGAGTCTAAATCATCGAAAACCTTAGGACCATCAGGAAGGAAGATTTTAAGCTTGGCAGGAAACAGAAGGTATGTTTTAAACTGTGCTTTTTAAGCTCCCTTATTAGTGGCAGAAAAACTTTTCTTTTAGCTATTACCATGGAAGAATAGTCATTGTCAAAATGCACAGTTGTCTCATTAATCTTAACAGGAGCTTTAGCCCAAGCAGATTTAAGAACCATCTCTTTATCAAAAGATGATAGAAATCTAACTATAACTGATCTAGGATATTTTTGTTAGAGTTAGTATTAGCTATAGATCTATGTGCTCTTCGATACCAAAAGAGAATGCTTCTGGTAAGTCTAAAGTTTTAGGGAGCCAAGTTGTTAAAAAAGAAGTAATATTGTTACCTTCAATATTTTCTGGCAGTCCAAAAATCCTAATGTTATTGCACCTAGATCTATTTTCCAGGTCATCCAGCTTTGTTTGTAAATGTGTATTTTGTTTCAGCAGAAACTCAATGTTGATTTCCTCTTCTTGGATTCTATTTTCCATGTCATTCACAGCTTCTTCTATGCCTGTCATCTGGTTCTTCTGTTGTTGCAGGTCTGTATGTAACAGGTCTATTTGTTTTGTAGTTTTTTCTATGAAGGTGTCTATTTTAGTATCCATTTTATCCATTTTATCAGTAAGTTGCTGGATTATAATTATCAGAGACTGAAGTTCTTTCTTGATGCTGGAGTCTTGAGAATTTGTCTTACTGGAACTCATTTCAGACTGATAAACTGACAGGAAAATTTCCACAGTGATTTCTGACAGGAATATTGTTAAGATTTCCTTTCTTTTTTAGATATAGTTCAAGAACTATATAAAACAAACGTATTTAGAAAGAAAATTACTTCAAAAAATAATTTTTTAAGTAATTAATTCCTGTCAGTGTAATGAAATTGGTGGAGCTGAAGAAATCTGCTGCTATCCTGTGTTCATCCTTGGCCACGCCCCTAGGAGTCAACCTTTCTGAATGGTGGCAAAGTTTCTGAGGATGGTACGTGTGGACATCCCTTTTATGGCTGATATTGTCACTACCTAAGTGTGATGTCCCATGTACTGGCAGTGGCTATAAGCTTTTATGTGCAGGCTGGAAGTTGGATCAATGGGCAGAAAATGCTGCAACATTGAATAGAAGGACATCTAAAAGTCCATGCACCACATACATTTTACAATAAAATTCCATTGTAATGAATGGAAATTCAGAAATAATGTTATATAGTTAGCGTTGCCGCCTCACAGCAAGAGGTTCTCCGGTTTGATTCTCGGCTGTGGTGCCTTCTGTGCGGAGTCTGCATGTCCTCCCTGTGGTCGCGTGGGTTTCCTCCGGGTGTTCCAGTTTCCTCACACATCCCAAAGACGTGATGTAGGTGGATTGGACACTCTAAATTGGCCCTAGGTGTGAGTATGTGCGTGTGTGTGCCTTCTGTGGAAGATTGGGCACTGGGCTAGCAACTAAACACTGTAAAAACTCCACTGCCAATCATGAGCGGACAGGTGATCCGCTGTGGTGACCCCTAACCGGGAAAAAGTTGAAAGAAGAAGAAGTGCCTCCCTAGTTACTGGCATACCCATAGTAGAATGTGCGCTCTTAATGGGATAGTGTTTTTATGTCATTTATTTGAGGTATGTAGACTGAACCAAATGACCCTTTTTCAGATATGACCTGCTACAAAATAAAAGAAAGAAATACAAAACTTGCAATATGAATGTGCAACAGTGGGATGCTACCTAATTTTCTCCTGTACAAGAAAGAGATCAGAACCCACATACAGGCATTAAACTAGACTTTACCTATGACAAGAATTGCTTGAGTGTTTAAGTTAGCAGCTCCTGCAACAGCATTTACTCTCATTTCGATAATAAAAGATAGATCTTAAAGTGATGTTGCATTGTTACATTTTTTAATTGGCAGTGTTAATGCATTCCAGACAGTAGGAGTCAAAATAAATGTTTCATGTATATATAATTATTGAGGAAGTGTCAAAATAATGGGGTAAAGGCTGGTGTATGTCAGCCAAAACAGAAAGATCTGATCCTCTGTATGAAGCTTACAGTGCAGTATTGTTTCATTATAAATATTTTACAGATCAGGAAGCAAGAGACTTTGTGGCATGTATGTATTAATCCCTTGAGATTTACAGACAAATTATCAAGTAGGATGGAAAAGATCATCTGAGCGTCAACAATGGGAATCTGGATAGTTTTATTGAGGGAAGGAGTACTTCTATGGTGGGAATACCAAGAGTTAGGTGCAATCAGATGTTTGGATGTACCAAAATATCATGGTGTCAGTTTTTTCTTAAGCTTAAGATGAACTATATATAACTTTACAACCTCAGGACCTATCCTGATCATTATCTACAGGATGTCTTAGCAGAATCAGTCTTCATTCCAGAAAAATAAGATGGCAGTGCTCAGCTTTAAAAGTTTTATTCACTGGATTAGTATTCTCATCAAAAGACTGTTTGGTCTCATAGACCAACAGCCTAGTACCCATGAAACTAAGAGGGCTGTAAAGAAACTGCCCTCTCTAGAAATGTCAGTGCTAAAAAGAGTGAGAGGAGCAAGATAGGGTCTTGAGGGTTTAGTAGGTGGGATGTCCCTTTTCTGTGAAGGGGCGTACTTTGACACAGTTCCGTGTGTTTTATAAGAAGATGAAGGTAGTAGTATATCAACGATGTGAAGAAAAAATAAACCTAAGACTACATCACAGGCCTTAAGCAAGTTACAAATTAGAATGTCTGAATAAGTAGTACCAAATGGAAGCTTTCTTGGTCACTTCTTAACTTTCTAAATTGTCACATTCCATAAAAGAAAAAAAATAAATAGATAAATTGTAGTTTTGCAGGTACACACAGGGTGGTTTTCTGTGTTATATGTCACGATGTTCATGTAGAGTGTTGAAATAGTAAGCAAAGAGATTGATGATAGTTGAAAGAGTTGGAAGGCACTGAATATTGTAAGCAATTTTAGGTGCTGACTTATTCTAGACATGAACAACAGGCTGACAGTGTTTTTCCAGTGATTTTAGGAGTCTGCAGGTAGTCTTTTTTTGGCACATTTGAGGAAATCTTCCTTTGTTTTGCCAACTGCTTTCTTGCAGATTCTTAGCTCTACAAAACTATGTCTGGCTAAAATGTGAGTTTAAAATATTTCAGATATTCCACCATGCTAATTTCTTGTCATTCAGTGACTTCTTAACATTAGGTGTTAGCTGAAGTGATGCTGAATGCTTTATCCATTTTGTCATGGTGAGAAATATTTATTTTGGAGAATACAGAATCATTCAGTCTATGCAGGATGCCATTTAGGTCCAATTAATATAAACCAGTTCATAAGTAGCAAGAGATCACAGTTCTGCTTCAAGGGTGTTTAGGAGAAAGCAATAACAGAGACTTGTACAACCTTTGTTGAAATGGGGGTAGTGATGGGTCAGTGGTTGTTGAAGGGGGTGTCTACTGCAGGAGAAAAGCCTTTGTGGATGATAATTATGATCAGTTCTGACACAGTACGTAAGGAAGTCTGTTTACTGGGTCTGATAAGACAGGAAATGAATTGGGAGAGGACTAATCTCTTCACTGTGTTACAAGGACTTCCTACTATGCAGATCTCAATGATAGAATCATTAATTTTGTCTAATGTGTGACTAGATGAAAAATCAGATGTAAACATGGCTCTGCTAACAGCCAATAGTCTCAAAAATAAACTTTTTTAATTTAGAAGCTCTCCATTACTTATTTTATTACTTCACAATTACTGAAACTTTGTTTAGAGATACATAGTATTTTATACTGATATTTTATATCACGGTATACCTCCTTTCTTTTTAATTTCTCCAAGTCATTTGGGTTTTTCATACCATGACGTGAATGGACCACATTCCTAAGTCAAAGTAAGATTAAAGTTCATGAAATTAGTATTGTTAAAAAAATAAGACCATTTCAATATGTGGTACACTATTAAACCAAATAACCAAATAAAACCATACAAAGAGCTGAAGGGGACAAAATAACTGTTTTAGCATCCAAGTATTTAACTCACCACTTTCGTCTTAAACTCACTTCTTCAGAAACACCATAGAATTAAAACAACCTGAATATAAATACAATTGACAACCAATCACATTAAAAAACAATTAAACAAATAAATATTTAAAACAACATTACATAAAATTAACCCATTACTTCGCAGATTAATTTGCTAACTTTAAGCCTTCTTTCCTTCAAAAAAACATTTAGTATTTATACTGTCATTTAATCCTGGAAAATTATCAGCTTTCAATCTAATTTGCCATTCTGTTTCTCTCATCTCTACCTTATTTTTAAAATCACCTCCCTTAATTCTAATGAAACTTGTTCAAGTACAAAAAAAAAATTAAAAAATCTTGTATTTCTTACAAACACAAGAATGTTGATATAGAGCATTTTTATTGCCTCTCATTCTAATCAAATACAAATGTTCTTTAATTCTTTTGTTTAAGGGTCTCATAGGCTCCCACAGTCATACCTACATAAAAAGCCTGATACTCAGAGCACAAGCGTATATATACAACTCCCTTACAGTTGCAAGTAAATCCACCTTATGTACCAATGGTTTGCTCTACATGTTCCAGCATAATATAAGGTCCTTCATATATAAATTTACAGAATTTACAGACTACACAAGCCCTATATTTGTAAGTTCCTTTACTTCTATTTGTAAGAACAGACAAGCCAGCAGGTCTGACATGAAATTGGCACCTCTCTCAGTCAGTATTTCTCTCGGGAAACCTACCCTGCTGAAAATCTCTAACAAAGGATTTGCCACCTTCTCTGCCTTGATGGAGGCAGAGCTACTGCTACTGCCACTAGGACAAACTTCTTCCCTGTGGAACTTGGGGTACTCAGAGACCCCATAATATCAATAGTTACCCTCTGAAATGACTCTTCAATCACAGGCAAAGGAATCAATGCAGCTTTGACCTTGTCCCCTGCCTTGCCTTCCTTTTGGCACTGCTCACAGGTCCTGCAGTACCCTGTTAGATCCCTTGCAATCCCAGGCCAATAGAAGTTCTGCATAATACTTCTCTTGGTACACGTTATGCCCATATGACTTGCAAAAGGAATGTCATGGGCTATGGCTAAAAGTGCCAGATGGTAGGCTCTGGGCACTACCAACTGCTGTAATACCTCACCCTCAGGAGTCCACGCTCTATACAGTATCCCTTTGTTCCAGTATGCAGGCTTCCCTTTTACTTGAGCATCAGGTGTCTCCCTAGCTACCTCCCTCAAGCTTCATAAGGTAGGGTCTGAAAACTGACCCTGTCTCAACTCTACTTTTGTGACCCTTCCCAGCTCCCCTTCCACAGGAAGCCTAGTATCTTCTGACAGCGGTGCCTCACTGTCAGCCTTGGTACTACCACTCATCTCTGTCACTGCAGTCCCCCTGTCCATGGCAACTACAGTACCTACCAGCAGCTGTGGCTCACTTTTAGGCTCACGACTACAAGGTACCTCCCTCTCTGAAATAGCCAGATCACCAGTCACAGCTTCAGGTGTGTGGTCTGTCTGGGTCTACCCCAGCCTACCAGACCTACATGCCTGTCTCTAAGCCTGACTGCATGTAACTGCATGCAGACAAGGTACTGCATTATGAAAATCATTCCCTATCAAGACATCTGCAGGAATATCCTCAGACACAGTTACCTGCTTGCTTCCTTTTCCACCCTCCCAGTCAAGGTGAACCCTGGCCAAAGGTATTTGGAATAGGATCTCTCCTAAAGCTCTGACTGGAGTGGACTGCCCAAGCAAGTACTGCCCCTCTTTAACCACTGCAGACTTCAAAATGTTATGTCAGAGTCTGTGTCTCTCTTAGCAGTGGCCTGTCTTCCCTCCACTAAGATAGGATACAAACTCCAGTGATAGTTTGTTACCCCTGTTGTCTCCAGACAACTTACTACTGAAATGCTGTTATTCCCACCTGCTGGCTCCCTTACCTTTTGTTCCCCACCTTGCTTCAGTGGCCATTTGTATGCTATATGGCCCCTCTGGTTACATTTAAAACATCCAACCCTGATCCTGGCTGTGTACCTGAACTAATGGTTTCCCCTGTTACGGGTAGACTCTGTTGGGGTGATTTAGGCTGCCCATCATAGGTTCCCTTATATCCATGTGCAGCACTGTGTATCCCCTTCTTGTGCAGTGATGCCCTGCACTCCCGGTCTGTCAACCAGATTCTCATGTCCTCAGGCAAAGTACTAAGGGCTTGATCCCTCACCAAAAGGTCTGCCAGTTTTTCAAAAGTGATGAACTGACACCCACTCACCCCCCTATGAAAATAAGTGCTTAACTCAGCAATACAATCACATACATTTTCATCTACCTTGCATCTATGCCCACAATTTTTTTTTTCTGTAAGCTTAAGGTATTAACTTATAACAGATCAATAAACATTGTTTTATTCTATTAGAGTTTAAACCATTAGTATTACACAATTTAGAAACAGCAGTTACAGCTTTACTATGGAGTAAGGGGGTCAGGAACCATAAGCAGAACTCTTGGTCAGCATTATACTGTTTACATACTCTTTCAAATATATAAATAAAGCTATCAAAGTCATCCCCCTCTGCAAATTGTGGAAAACATTTACCGACCTTTATTGCTGATGGGGTTTGGTTATGCCCTTCCCCATTACCTCCATGACAGTGAAAAAGAGGTGTTGTCACTGCTTTTTTTCCTCTGGCTCCAATAGCCAAAATCTCTCATTTTTCTTGATCTCCAAATGCTGCAGTCTTTCTTTGGTCTCCAAACATCGCAGTTCATGCTGCCACTGCTTCTCCGTTTCTTCAGCCTCTATTTCAAGTCTCTTTAACTCCAGACAAATTTGTGAGGAAAAAGTGAAATGTCCTTTTTCTGAAGACTGCACATCTCCATCACCAGACTGGTTGGCCTCCTGGCCACTAATCTGTGCTGCAGCTGCAATTAAAACTGAAATAATTTCTTTAGTCTGGTTAGCATGTACCAATCCTCTGGCTTCACACACCTTGGCCAACTAGTTCTTTTGTCAGCTTACAATAATCCTCTGCTGACATCTTTGCCCGCTTTCCCTGTCTAAACTAAACTAACAAAAATAAATAAAACTGCTGTGAAAATGAAACTCTGATGTTTACCTTGGGCTGTTGAGAATGCACATACCTTCAGTGACAACTGCCTACAGGCTACTAAAGTTCAATTAATATCCCACTGCTCTCACACCAATATGTGATGGCCTCTCTACCCCCCTGGGCCAGTAATCAAGGAGCCTCAATCCTCACCACTGACACTGGTGAGAGATGAACACTAAGAAGAGGAATGGATTTACACAATATTTTAAGATGCAGTTGTCTGCATCAAGCACAGTTTCCCCCAAGAGCACACAGGGGACACATTCCAGGCCTGGAACTGGGCTTTCTATTTCTCCAGTTCCCAAACAAGACTCACTTTGGAGCACTGCGTCCCAGTTCCAACTAGTTGACACATCCACACCTGGGTATTTGATTTTCACACACACACACACACACACACACACACACACACACACACACACACACACACACACACACACACACACACACACACACTCCTGGGAAAGGCAGGCACAGATTTAGCTCTTAACTTCTGCCCGGACTATAAGGTAACCATACCGGCACCAGTCAAGTACTCTAAGGCTCTTGAGAAAGGTATCCAATTATACTGAGTAAAATCAATACTAACATAAATGGTAGAGTGTAACCAAAGCAGCAATGCTTTTTGGAGTGGCCACTAAAATAAGCACAAGTACTCTCCAGATGTTAAAAATATTCTCTAAAAAGACCAGGCACAATGAAAGTTATAAAATATTTAATAATAAATAATAAAATAGAAAACACGAGAATATTAAATATCTAAGTACAATAAACACCAGAGTTTCAATCACAGGAGAAATAACATAACATAAAAATATTTATCGTAATCATGGTCCCTAGTAATCATCCTAGATGCTCTTATAAACTGTACTCTAGGAATATTCTTTTTAGCAAATGTCGGATGATTGCTTATATAATGTAAATATGCATTAGAAAAGGTCTCCTTACAATAAACATTAATATAAAACACTTCACATTGTCTACCCCATTCTAAAGTATTACCTAAGTGAATCTTCATACCTTTCTCACCTAATGTGAACTTCAGAAACTCAGAATCAAAATTAAGATATTCAAATATAAAAAGAAGTTATGTACTCACCATAATGTTCCATGTGAGTTGTTTATCTCGCCTTTATTCTCACTGATGGGTTCGGAGCTGATCCTCGGCTCCACGGCCTATAGCAAAGCTCAAGGTTTGCCATTAGCTCGAGACCAAGCCCCTTATCCCATGATGCATTGCTGGAATTACCTCAGATCTTGTTTGCTTCTTGTATATATACCCCTGTAAGGGGGAGCACTCCCCAAGAAGGAAGAAGTATTGAACAACCAGGATGATACTAGCCTCTAGGTCAACTGTCAGCCAGGAGGGGGATGGAGGGAGGGACGTGAGAATAAAGGCGAGATAAACAACTCACATGGAACATTATGGTGAGTACATAACTTCTTTATGTGAAGTTGTTAAATCTCGCCATTTATTCTCACTGGTGGATAGCGTCCCTAGCACCCGCAATCCTGGGTGGCTCATGGGAGTACATTTTTCAGGACCGTGGAACCAAAAGAAGACCTGTCCCTGGAAGACTTATCTACTTTGTAATGAGTGACAAAGGTATGAGGCTTAGACCAAGTGGCTGCAGCACAAATGTTGCCAAGGGGCAATTTAGCTTGAAAAGCAGAAGACGTAGAAACGGCTCTGGTTGAATGAGCCTTTGCTTTGTGTAGCGAAGGTATGTTAGCATTTGGATGAACAAATTAGATACAATCCAATAACCATTTTGAAAGGGTTGTTTTAGCCACTGGTCTACCTTTTCTGGCCTCCGAAAAGGATATGAAGAGTTGATCTGATTTTCTAATATCCTTAGTTCTATCAAGATAAAATCTGAGCTGTCTATGTACATCAAGTTTGTGCCAGCATGTATTCCAATTTGTTGGAATGGTTGGGAAAAAAGACTGGCAATTCAATGACCTGATTGATATTGGACTCGGAACAGACTTTAGGCAAAACATAGGGTTTTGTTCTGAGAGATACTCTATCAGCATGGAATATCGTGTAAGGAGGTCTGACAGATAATGCTTGAAGTTCTGACACTCTGCGGGCAGAAGTAATGGCCACTAGAAAAATAGTTTTCCAGGACAAAAATTTGAGATCACAAGATGATGCTGGTTCGAAGGGGGGAAGAATTATTTGAGACAGCATAAAATTCAAATTCCAGGGAGAATAAGGGATTTTGGCAGGAGGTCTCATGTGAAAAGCACCTTTAAGAAAAACCTTAGATAACTTATGGGCCATAACATTTAACCCATCAAATCCAAGGTGGAAATTTGATATGGCAGCTAACTGAACCTGAACTGTAGCAGCTGCTGCTCCTTCCTTAAAAATCATTGTCAAAAACTCTAAAATGGACGACAGAGGAGCTCGGAAAGGGTCAATTTTTCATATATTGGCCCAAACTGAGAACCTTTTCCACTTACTGTGAAATAGTTTTCTGGTGGATGGCTTATGAAAAGGCAACAGAATTTGTCTTGTGTCATCTGAGACTGAATGAAGCCTGTCTATTTGGGGAAGTGGATCAGCCAAGCAGTCAGCTTTAGAGACTGCAATGAAGGATGGAGGTGACCTCACGGGTGTGTCAGGAGGTCTGGAATTGGGTCCAGGATCCATGGATCCTCCAGCAGATGATGGTGAAGGAAAGGGAACCAAATCTGTCGAGGCCAATGGGGGGCTATGAGGATAACAGTCCTTCCCAGTGATTTTGCTTTCTGTAAAAACCTGGATATCAATGGAATAGGTGGGAATGCATATAGGAGACACGGAGGTCAATCATATATGAGTGTGTCTCTCGGGGGATGTCCCGGAGGTGGTATTAGGGCAAAGTAGCTTCTGCATTTGGTATTAATGTGACTGGCAAAGAGGTCGCAGCAAGGTTGGCCCCATTTGTGGAAAATCAAGTCCACAACATATTCGTTGAGAGACCACTCGTGAGGCAACAAGATTGCTCTGCTCAGCTCATCTGCTATCACGTTGGATTTCCCCAGGATTTGCATTGCTAACAGAAAATGCTGGATGACACAGCCCATTGCCATACCCTGAGGGCTTCTCGACAAACGGGGTAAGACTTGGTTCTGCCCTGTTTGTTCAAGTACCAGACCACTGACATGTTGTCTGTCTGAATTGCAAGTGTTCCTAGAGGAAGAGAATCCTGGAAGTACTGCAATGCCAGGAGTACTGCTCTCAACTCCAAAACATTGATATGCAGATGTGACTCTTGATCCATCCATGTGCCTTGGGCAGTCTTTCCATGAAAATGCCCCCCCCCACCCTATCAGGGAAGCATCCGTGGTCACAGTGGCTACTGGGGGGGAGCACAAAGGGTTTTCCTATTGTGACATGAAGAGACATCAACCACCACTGAAGGTCTCTCTTGCAAGACTTTGTGATGAGAATCGTGGTTCATTGGTAACTTCTGGTAAGACCATTGAGCAGACAGGAGCCATTGAAGAATTCACATATGCATCCTTGCGAGTGGAATGGCTAGAATTGCTGCCGCCATCAAACCTAGTACCTTCAAGACCTCTGAGGCTGTAGCTCTGTTCTTTGACACCAGTGAGTTGATGTGTTGGTGAAGAAGTGAGACCCTTTCGACTGGAAGACATAGAGTGGTGGTTGGGGTATCTAACTCTGCTTCTATAAAGACGGTAAGCTCAGATGGTGACAAGGCAGACTTTTCGAAGTTGACTGTAATACCTAAGTGGTGGCAGAGTGTCAGAGTAGATTGTGTTGCCTGAATCAATTGATGCCTGGTGGTAGCGGTGAGGAGCCAATCGTCTAGATATGGAAACACCTGGAATCCTAGATGCCTCAGGTGAGCTGTGACCACTGCCATGCATTTGGTGAACACTCTGGAGGCTGTAGTGAGACCAAAGGGCAGGGCTCAAAACTGGTAGTGATTGGCTCCCAGCCAGAAACGCAGGTGATCTCTGGAGCATCTGTTCATCTTTATGTGGTAGTACGCGTCCTTGAGATCGATGGTGCACATCCAATCCCTAGAAAGGGAAGAATGGCCTGAAGCGTGACCATTTGGAACTCTTTTTTTACAAATTGGTTGAGTCTGCTGAGGTCCAAGATAGGTCTCTAGTCCCCTGTTTTCTTTGAAACCAAAAAGAATCTTGAGTAAGTTCTGAATCCAACTTGGTCTGCTGGGACTGGCTGGATGACTCTTTTTTTCTAGCAACTTGCGGACCTCTATGGCTGTTTGTTCCCTGAGACTGGGTGGAACATCTGGGATTTTGTTTACAGGAGTGGGAGGGGAAGAGAATGGTACGAAATACCCTCTGGAAATGATGTTTTGTACCCAGGTATCGGACATTATGCTTAGCCAGGCTTCTGGGTACAAAGATAAGTGACCCCCAACTGCCTCCAGAGCTGGACAGCTGGGTCTCCTTTCAGGAGCACTGGTAGGGCTGACCAGAGAACTGGCATCTGTCACCCTGCTGTTGCAGTCCCCCCCTGCCGTGCGGGCTGTGTCTTCCAATATAACCCCCTCCTCTGCCTCTAGAGGGGGTTTCTCCACGTGTGTCCTGAAAGGCTCCCTGTGCTTTTTAGAACCACACTTTTCTGCCCTTAGGACCCTTGGAATAGGGCCGAGTAGGGGTAGAAAAACAGACTCCAATGGCAGATAGAGTCTTGCCTTCCTGCTCACACCTGGTTAAAGTTTCCTTTACCTCGGGCCCAAACAGGGATGAGCCATCAAATGAGGTGTTGATAAAGGAAGACTTGAAAGGCTCCGCAAAGGAAGAGAGATGCATCCAGGCTTGTCTATGCAGAGCAATGCCTGAACTAGCGGCTCTCCTCGAACCATCAGCTGCATAAGATATGAGGTGCATGGACGAGTTCACAATCGAGTTTAGGGTAGCGAGCTGTGTGTTAACTTTGTCGGCAACCCCTGCAGCTACCGTACCCTGGAGAGTATCTCCTAGCTCTTTCAGGAGATCTCTTTGTAGTCTTGTAAAATGGGTTAAATAGTTCAGTGATCGAAGGGAAAACTAAATATGCGTTTCCCATATCTATCCATGATCCTAGAATCTCTGTTAGGAGGATGGATAGATGAGGATGTCTCAGACGTTTCCTTTTTGGTGGCTGCATCCACCACTATGGTATCAACAGGCACTCCCTTAGTCAAAAAGGCTTTGTCCACTGGGGCAAAGATAAACTTATTTGGCTTCCGAGGGACAGGTTCCATGGCCTCCAGAGACTCCCATGCCTTACAAGAAATCAGCTCCATGAGCTCATCATAAGGCGGAGACACCCAAGAAGTGGAAGGTTGAGACCCGAAAGCCTTCAAGAGCACTGACTCGTCTTCCGTAGGGCTTTTGGACAGCCAACCGCCCCTCTGATTAAGGGTCTCTAATATCTCCACAAAGGAGATATCCTCAAAGAGGGATCAAGGGGACCCTTCTGACTCATCCAAGTCAGTGTCAGATGTCAAAGACTCCTGTGGGGAGTCCAGGTGCCACCTCTTGCACAGTCTCTTCCTGGGTACCTCCTCAGTGGGGGGATCTGGGGAGGTCTCAGAAGAGCAGGGGGTGGCCTGTGGGGCTACTTAAGGCTCAGGGTCTCTATGCTTGGGTGGATCGGTAGAAGCAGGAGCAGACACAGGTGCTTGAGGGGAGGAGGAAGCCAGACCTGATGCTGATGATGTCTTTGGAGACAGGACTCTCCTCATGGCATTGAACACACCATGGCTCCGATGAGAAAGGGTAGATGGATCCAAAAGGACCGTCCGATCCTCCTGCACCAAGGCCATGGGCTCCGAGCCTGAGGTAGGAGCTGAGCTCATCCGAGCTGAAGCCCCCAGAGGAAGAGTCAGCACCAACAAATTGGTACGACTATCCTTCCCAGACCCGACAGATGAGTGTCGGCTCCTAGAGTCCCCGGTTGGCACCAAGGACATCCGAGTAGATGGAACCGATAACACCGGTGCAGGTCTTGGCTCCACATGCTTAACAACTATCATGTCAGGCTCCTTCGGCTCCAAAAATCCAGTACAGCTCAGAGGAAGAGTAGTAGTCAAGTCTGGGTTAATGGTCTTCAGCTCCGATGAAGGCGTCAGAGCCGACAACAATTTAGCAAGGCCTGGTGCCCGTAGAAGCTTCTACACTAGCCGGTCCTTATCCATATCTAAGAGGCTGACAGAAGACTTTGAGGAGTGCACCGAAGGTGCTGATTGGAGCAGAGGAGATGAGGGAATCTCAGAGACCAGCTCCAAAGCTGTGAGCTGGCTCTGAACAGAAGGCACAATCGGTTCTGAGGACAGTGGAACTGATGACCCTACACCCTCCATTTTTTTGTCTTTTTGGATGCTTTTAGTCACCTGAGGATTTGGAAGACTTTGAGGATCTACTAGCACCAATCTGGTCACCCAGCGCTTCGGAGAAAGGGTGCTGAAGTAAACCCCTATCTACAAATTTTCTCCTTCTCTCCAAAAGTACCCTGGAGGAGTGACATATACTGCAAGTGTCTTGGAGGTGTTTAGCCCCCAGACAATAAATACATTGAACATGCCCTTCAGTGACTGACATTTTATTGTCCACAATCTGAACATTTTTTGAAGCAAGATTTTGGATGAGGCTTCTCTTTCTCATCAGACATCTCTATTATCAGATTAAACAATTTTAAAGAATGAAAACAACACACTTAGAAATTATCTACCAAAGTACACCTAAGAATGAGGTTAAATACAAGACCAACTCTTAGGCCCAACATTATAGAAAAACAGAAGCCAACACAGGGCACTAATCTAAAACTAAGTCTAAGTCTAAAACTCTAGAGATTATACATATATATATATATATATATATATATATATATATATATATATATATACATATATATATATATATATATATATATACTATCCTATCAAGAAAAAAAGTTTTTAAACTTGCAAATAGATGAATCTATTGATTAATAATGGTCTGAGGTATCTGGAACACCGAGATCTGTGCTGCGGCAAACTAGATCTGAGGTAATTCCAGCAGTGCATCATGGGATAAAGGGCTTGGTCTCGAGCTACTGGCAAACCTTGAGCTTTGCTATAGGCCATGTCAGAGCTGAGGATCAGCTCCAAACTCATTAGTGAGAATAAACACCAAGATTTAACAACTTCACATTTTATATTTATCATTAGTTTCACAAAATATAAAAAAAAAGTCAGCAGCAAACCTTTTATAGTGCACAATCTTGTTATAGAATATATTTAGGGGTAAAATTTCAATTTCCTACCATCCTCAGACTTTCAAAAGCTAATCCTATCATTAGGTATTTCAGTATATTTCCCCATAAATAACCTAACAAATTTAACACCCATATCCTGTAGTAAATAATTAAGAAATATCAACAGTAACCATTTGAATGTCCACATTATTGTACCCATAAGTTTTATTAAATTCATGTAGTTGAGCAAAAAAAAAACAGGAATCTCTGACATAAGAAGGCAACTTTTGAACTAGTATTGTTTCAATCTTTTATGTTAGCAAGAAGTGCTCTTTGCAGCACCAGCAATGTGCCCATTCTGTAATTCATATGTCATTAAATGTATCAGCAACATATCTATGTACGATTGTAAATTCTTTTTTATAACACCCATTGCTCCTACTACTACTACTGGTACTGTCTGAGTATCCTTCTTCCACACTGCCCTCATTTTTTGCATGAAAATCCTGGTAATTTATGACTTTGTGTCTCTCTGTACATAAGGCACTGTAGTCACTGGGCATAGCAATTTCTATGATCAATACTACGTTTGTTTTCTTTTCGTGGACTACAATATCAGATTTTCTTGCATCTATTTTTTGAACTGTCGGTAATGGGTGATCTCATGTGATATAAACTTCATCATTTTCTATAATGCCTGGTGGCTCATTTTTCCAATGTTTTTCAGGTACTTCAATATTATAATGTTTGCACAATTTCTAATATATCTGTCCATCTCTATTAAATCATGCAACTCTTCTCTTAGATCATTTTCTTCTAAACTGGCAGCACATTCATTGTTCTCCATTTCCTGTGGGCATTCTACAGAAAGTTCCAGAGCATCTTCCTGTGCCACATTCTCTTCAGTTTCATCCTGTGTCATCCATTGCTCTTTCATATGGGAACTCACTGGCCATTCACTCCACAACATTGACTATGTCAGAGTTGCCACAGGTTCCTGTTCCTTCCCTTGCTTTGTAACACTAACAGAACTTTTGCACTGGTTTCCTATGGAAGGCTCCAAAGTATCTTCATATAGTAACTGATCAGATGTTTCTAGCTCTACTGGTTTCTCCTTAGTTTGGGGATCCATTGCTCTTTCTTGCTGTGGTGTTATCAGAGTTAGGGGTTTTCTACACTAAATCCTTCGCTTCAAAGGTAGTCCATAACCTCAGTTTATATTTCTTTAACTTCTCCATTACTCATCCTCTTTTCCTGTTTGTTTTCTTATTTTTTTGCATTGTAAAATTTTCCATATATGGATGCTTTTGCCTGCATTTCTCTTCAAATATCTTTTGTGCTGTTCTTTTTGTACTGATTATATTTGCTTTTTCCGCTGTGCCGTATTAAATCTCTTTTTCTTTCCCATGTCCATATTTCTTCTTCAGATGTCTCCTGCTCCTCCTGTTTCCCCTTACTTGGGGGATTTGTTGTTCCCTCATGCTGTGATATAACTTGTATTAGACTTTCTGCACTAAATCCTTCTCTTCACAGGTATTTCATAACTTGAGCTTCTATCTTTTTAACTTCTACTTTAATAATAATCTATTCTACACTCCCTCTTTGTGATCTTATTTTTTTTGTGTTGTGAAATTTTCCATATATGGATGCCTTTGCCTGTATTTCTCTTTGAATATCTTTGTGGCTGATTTGTTTATATTGATTAATTTGGCTTTATCCTTTACGTAAATATTGCACCATATTAGATCTTCTCTTTTTTCCCATGTCCATTTATCTTTATACCTTTCAAAAATCTCTAGATTTTGTTCTTTATATTTTCACACTTCCTGAGTTGCTTCTTTTACCAAACAGCCCAAGGTTTCTTGGTCTGTATAATGTTTTTCATAAATCTGTTGTATTAATGAACAGAAATTTTCATTTGAAGCTTTTGCAGTTTTTTTTGTGCAAGTATTTTTCTTTCCTCTAATTTCTCTCTTAAATGTTTTGTATATCTTCTGTCCAGAAATTCTGGATTTCTTGCATAACAGTAACAATACATAATGTCTTTCTTATCCTCAATAGTCCACTCTATCATCTTTAGAATTCTTTTTTGGTTTATCAGAGTTTGTCATTTTTGTGGACTACTACTTCCTTCTACAATGTGGGGGGGGGGGTCATCCTCCCCCTGAGCCTGGCCTAGCCCACTGTAGGAATATTCCTGCATCTTGAGGGTTCCACCCTGTCATTTTCTCCAGTCCTGGCACCAGTGTGCCTACCAGGATTGGGTACTTTTTTAACCTGGGACTTTTGCACCCTGCTATCTTTTTATTGTTTTAACCTACTTCTGTCCATGATATATGCTTTATAAAATAAAGACTATATATCTGTATCGTCTTGGTGAGATTTTGTGAAAAACATGGTCGCCTTCATGAAGGTACTTACCAACACTTGAGGATGAATTCAACTCCAGCAATACTACTCTCCTTTTCTTGATGATTTTATCATCTCTACATTTGGACCCTCTTTCACTACTGTGCATCTGATAATATAGATGATAGTATCTCAGCCTATGTAAAAGAATATCTAAAAGCCAAATGTTGGGAAAATCTTTCAGGAGTAGAAATTGTTCTACAAAAAATTAATATTAATGTTAATGAATATATTATAGCAATCTACAACATACTGTCTATGTCACCAGCAGATCATGAGGATTTCCTGATTTATCTCTAACACCTAAAAATTAGCACAAAATACAATCCTTGTGGGAGATCTTAACAACACAGATGTTGACTGAGGTAACTACGCAAAATCAAATAAATATACCCAAATATTAATTGACTGTGTTCTTCAAAATAATTTGGAACAAGTACTTTGAAATCCAGCTAGTGATATAAATATCTTGAAGATCTTTCTGCTCCCCACCAATGGCTATACTCCTGAAATAACTTCAATTTCTATAATCTTTAATTTCTAAAATCTTTAACCTAATTGTATAATCAAACTCAATCATAAATAAATAACTGTATCTACACTATATCAGTGGAAAGTTTGATGCAATAAATGGCATACCTAGAAAAGACAGCTGGATTTTCTCCTCAGTATACTATCAAGTTCTATGATATTATTAACTCCTGCATTTATGAGTACAAACCACAACCCAAAAACTCATTGGTGCAATCAGAAAGCTATTAAGAGACATAAACAAAAACAGTGCTGCCACCTAGCTTTCCAAAGCCCCCTCAATAAAACCCCAAGTTTAGATTATAAAGTACATACACTTCTACTTTTACATACTTTTGAAATAAACTTTTCTTATTAAATCTTCCTTATCTATGAACACAGCTAGACCTTAACGTAGTAAGTCATACTAAGGGAATCTTTATTTACATAATTTATTTATTTGTCTTTGTTTACCGAAAAAAGTCCATCTGGGTAATACCCATTTTCAGTGGAAGCCCGGGGAGAAAAACTCCATTTGCTTACATTGCATTATACTAAATTCCAGCCAAACACAGAGTAGTTACATTTCTATTTATATTTATACACAAACAGTAGTTACATTTATACATATACATTCTAAGATTTTACATAGGTGGATTGTACAGGCAGCAGTTATGTATAAAAATGGTTTTGTCAGTTGAGTTAAAGGTTGAGAATATTGTGTTTAACAACAGCATTTGGATAGTACTGTACAGTGAAAAAGTTTTAAGCCTGTGATGAGTAAGTAGAGGACCAGGATTGGTTAAGACATTCTTTAAGCAGTGATTTAAAACTACTGAGTTTGTCGGAGAGTTTCATTTGCATGGGGATACTATTCCAGAGTTTAGCAATATAGTGGGAATAGAGCAAGTCTCCTGCAACATTATTTGACTTATTTGTAAGTAACAAGAATTTGTTACTAGAATTGAGGTCACTTGTTAGACAGTAGGGTAGTAATAAGTTTTGTAGTGCAGGGCATTTTTCTGGATGATAAATGAGTTTGTGTGCTGTAGTCAGTTGTGAATATGTTAGTCAGTTGTGCAGTACAAGCCAGTTTAATTGCTTTAAGCTAAGACAATGGTGGGTCCTATGAGGGAGACTGGTGGGAAGAAGGAGGCAAGTTTCTTTCTTATGTTTGTTAGGATAAGAGCAGTGTATAAGAGAGTTGGCAGTAAGAAGGTGGTGGCAAGAGTTTTTCTTGCAGTATCTGTAAGGAATCCATTGATCATATAAAAGGAGCCTATTTTCTGGTGTGTAGATTTTATGGTATGCAGTATATGGTGTCATATTTGAGATAGTCATCTATTATAATGCCTAGAAATTTACTGTGAGTTACAATTTCAATGACAGCATTATTTTCTGACTTTATGGTAAAAGATTAATTTTGATTTTGGGAACTTTCTGAGGTGAAAAGCATTAACTTAGTTTTATTGGGGTTGAGTAGCAAATTTGATTCTTTGAACCAAGTTTTACAGAAGAGAAAGATTTTTGAGTAATGTCTTTGAGTTTATTTATTGTTGAGGCTGCACGTGTTAATGTTGAGTCATCTGCATACTGAAGTAAACTAGCATGGGGAGTGGAAGTGTGGAGGTCATTAATAAATATAATAAATAGCAGAGGACCCAGGATAAGACCTTGAGGGACACCTGTAGTAACTGGTTGAAAGGATGAGTAGGTTTGTTGCCACTTAAAGGCTTGTTGCTTTCCAACTAGATAAATAAGGAACCACAACAAGGAGTATTGTGAAAGTCCTATTGTTGCTGTTGCTGGTACAAGACAGTATCAAATGCCTTTGACAAGTCTAAGAACATGGTGGATACAGGTAGACCATCCTATCTTTGTCAGTTTACTGTACTGGTAAAATGTAGTAGAGTAGTAGTGGTGCTGTGCTGGGTCCTAAAGCCATGTTGTTTTTCTGACAGCAGGTTATTTGAGGTTAGGTACTGCATCAGCTGCATATGGATGCATGTCTGTAATATTTTGGAGAAGGCAGAGGGAATCACTATCAGTCTTTAGTTGTTGAACTTTGTAGATGTGCCCACTTTGTGCAGTAGTATGATGTAGGACTTTTTCCAAAGTGATGGGACATATCTTTCTGCTGTGGACCTACAAATTAGTAACAAGACTTCTGCAGCCATTTTTAGGTAGTCTGATGGCAGTTGATCTACAGCTACAGAAGCAGTTTTTAGTTTAAGGAGAAACTTCCTTATGAGTGAGATAGGCACTGGACAAAAACTGAAGAGCTGTGGGTGCTTTTGACTGGACAGGGGTAAAGTGAGGGAGACACATGTGTTAGTGTCTAAGAGAGATAATATTGATAGTATAAAGTAAAAAATAAACTATGTGAGGATAGAGTCTGTCGTATTGTCTGTTTTTGGAGAGGGACTAGCGGTCTTGCCAGGGTGGAGTCATTTATTTAGTTATGACCAAAAAAGTTTTGGGTTGTTTATATGTTTGTGTTGGATGGTATAGTATGTTTGCTTATCCTGCTTGACATAGAGTTTTGCAAGGTTTCTAAGATATCTATATTGCTGGAAGGCATTTTGAGTTCTATTTTTATACCAGTTTTTCCAAGCTTTACTCCTTTTTATCATTATTTTTTTTGTTTCTTTTGTCAGCCATGGTGTGGGTTGGACTTTACTCTTTTATTAAGTACTGGTGCTAGATTATTTAAGGTCTGTAAATTATTAAAGTGTTCTACAACATTATCTAGCGTCATTGTTCTACGTACATTCCAGTTATATTTTTTAGTGTTTCATTGAAAATATCATTGCTGAAATTGGTTGCATTTTGTATTTGAATAGAGATGATATGCTTATCTAGGTTATGGTGAGTTTTAATAACATATGTTGGTATGTGGTCACTTATGCTGAGAGGCAGCCTACTTTTGTCAGTTTGTCTGTTTTGTTTATAAGAATCCAATCTAATGTTGAGTATCTCCCTGAAGTTTTATTGATTCTGTGCTTATTAACTGTCTGATGTTGTACAAATTTATAGATTTGGGGGGGGTAGTAGAATTTATGAGATGACAGTCTATATTTAAGTCTCCAAGTATTATAGTTTCATGGTTAATTTGTTGGGATATCCAATGCAGGATGCTTTCAGCAGTATCAGCGTTATTCCCTGGTGGTATATAAATTGATGTTAAACATATAGTTTTCCTATTGTTGATTTTTGGGAGTGTTACTAGTAGTTCAGCATTGTTAAATTTGGGTATTTCCTGTGGAAGTAAGGTAATGGTTAGTGGAATTTTTATAGATGATTGCTACACCACTTGCGTTTTGTCTGTCATGCCTGAGTATATTGTATCCTTGGGGGTGATCTTGTTATCCTTTATTTCTTTTTTTAACCAGGTTTCAGTAGCTATGACTACATCAGAAGTGCATGCAGCAAAATGCACATGTATGTCAGGGATTTTATTGCACATACTTCTAAGGTTCATGTTAGTAAGCTGAGTTTTGATTCTGTTTTTTTGCTGAGATGTATTAGGTGACTGGTTCATTTTGGAATTGGAAGTGATGGTTTTATGAACAGTGGGACCAGGATTGGGGTGAATATCTCTGCTAATGTTTTAAATCGATATTTTCTAGAGTAAAGATTGCGGCCAGTAATATTCTGGTCTTGGTTTGATATCTGATCATAAATTTTGATAATTAGTTTTAAGATATTTATACAAAAATAAATCAGATGTGGTTTGCTTGTAGAGATAGGGTGTTATGGAGAAGGACAGTTGGGGTAGATGTTGATATTCTTTGTGAAGACTGGTTGAAGTCCTAATTATTTGAAGGAGGTGTATCTGATAATTGGTGATAAAGGCTAGTAGAGTGAGGAGAAATAGTAAAACACTCTGACTTAGGGGCATCTTATTTAACTTGGGATTTATCTTTGTTGTAAATTAGGATAAAAATGTAAGGAGGGTAGTTGGTTGTAGTGTTGCAATTTGATAGTTACAGGAAGGAAGGATTAAGACAATTTCTAAGACAGTCTTGGGTGGTAAATTAGAGTGGGTGTTACCACTGGAGTAATTGTATTGATTGTTTTCCTACTGGAGTGAACTGATGGTATTGGTTAGAGGAATATGTGGGTGGTGCTATGGAAGTATAAATGTAGAGTAAGGGGTGGGTCGAATTTGGGGGTAGGGTACGGGAGTGGAGTGAGCCCATGCATTAGTGAGGGCAAAAGAAGTGGGTTGAAAACTTGTCAAGAGACAGAGAAAAAAAATCAGTGACCTAACATAAATAGCCACAAATCTGCTAAGAGATAAGTAAAAGGAACAGTGCAGTTTAAAAGGCCTATGTGCTAGTAGATGTATTTCTTGGTTTTGTTGCTGTAGAACAGAGTTTTAGTACAAGAGTTAGTCCAATATCACCTTGACCTGACTAATGGTGATAACAGTAAAAAAATGCACTTGACTGTATTAACAACTTTGTAATGTAATGCTGTTTCTATGGAATTTGAAATGCAAAGTCCAAAAGCCTACCTCAATCCCCACAGATCAGCAAGACAATGAGACAATGAGAAAATGTAAGCCAGAATGCAGTAGTTCATCTCTGGAAAAATACTGGATGAGAACTAAAAAGTTGTTACACAAGAAGACAAATAAACTTAAGTAAAACATTAGACTACTAAAAACAATGAACTGAGCACAGTTAAAGGAGAAAGTACCAATGGGACTGCTGTGGCCTAAGAAAATGGAGATATTATAGTGGACATAGTTTTTTGTTTTAAGCTGGCATACTTATACTTTACATACAAATATAGCCCACAGACTGGTGTTCAAACTGCAGATTCACTGTTGCATACATAGCTATTTGCTTGCAGGGACATGTCTATAGAAAAATAAAAAACACACTAAAGAGACAGTTGAGTGCACTGAATCAATGTTGACTGTGCACAAATACTAGCTCAGAGCTGAAATTAGTGTAGTAACTGTCTACGGCAAGGATAAATAAGAAAGGAAGGGGAGACCAAGGGTGACTTCATTGAAGGCATGCAGTTCTACTAAAGACAGGAGGATATATATATATATATATATATA
This sequence comes from Protopterus annectens, assembly GCF_019279795.1. Lineage (NCBI taxonomy): Eukaryota > Metazoa > Chordata > Ceratodontiformes > Protopteridae > Protopterus > Protopterus annectens. The sequence goes on from NC_056729.1 coordinate 1,471,987,315, forward strand.
TATATATATATATATATATATATATATATATACACACACACACACACACATATATATATATATATATATATATATATATATATATATATATACACATATATATAGATATATAGATATATATATATATCATGGGAGTAAAAAGTCTAGAAGAAGTGAAGAAAATATACAAGAAAGAAATAGTTTGAGTAGTAGGAGTAAACGTGAGTGTCTAGGAAGGAGAGAGTAAAAGCTGATGAGCAGGATATCAGTAAAGGAGGGTTTACAGATTATACGGCTATTGCTTATAAACTAGGACAATGAAGCACTTGTCTTCAGACTAGTCACTATGGAGGCTAAAACACAGGCAGAAGACTGGATGTCTCTAACACTTACATAAAGCACAAGGCCAGAGGTGATACACAGTTTGTCCTAATTAAATAGTGGTTTGACTGAATGCATTTAGACTGCCTATTTGGATGAGACTGCTGTATGTATATTTAAGTTTCCAGTGAACCTGTTGAAAAAAAGAGAAAAAAGATGTATTCAAGGTTCAGAAGAAATCCAATTAAATTACTATGGGATGAACTATATGCAACAGTACACTGCCATGAGTAAATGCACTAAAATTGTAAGTGATTTATTAATAAATATAGACATTAAGAAAATAATGGGAAAACTGTGAATATAACATGCTATCAGTAAACAATGTAGTGACCAACTTGCCATAAGAAAATGTGTATGTGTTTGTTGAAACATGTTTTGCAAACATCACAGTAAGCAAATATTTCTCAGAGTTCTGCAGGCATCCTTTATATAACTATAGATAGAACTGCTGCAAGGAAGATTAAACATGCAAGTAAATATTCAGGTTTCATGGCACCAAGCAGAATCTCTGATTATTTCCTACACAGAATCAGGGAATACCTTACTAAGTCCCTATCAATAATATTAGACTTGTGATGAGGAAGAGGATTGCAAAGAAATTATATTCTCTGTGATATACATTCACACCTCCAACATGTTCTATTCATGTTACTAAAACAATTTTAGGTCTATAGAGTGAGTGCTTGTGATCCACTGGGCTTGCAGTTATGCAGTAGGTCTGACAAGATAGTGTGTGTTGTGGCTCTATATGCAAGACAGATACTGTGCCTGTATGACTAAAAAGAAGGGCAAGGCTTAGAGATGGTGTGTGCAAATTTTATGATTTAGGCTCTTGATTTTCTTAGTAGGAAAGCACTGTGGGCATTCAAACTGTGTCAGATATTTGGTCAGGTACAAAAAGGAGGAAAATTTACTTACTACTCAGTGATCATTCAGGTGAGTGTAGAATATTGTGGAATGATCACATTTCTGGAGATGGGTGCCATACCCTAAGTAATTAGCTGTGCAATGAAAAAGCACTTACTTTTTTTCAATTTTCTTTTATTTAGAGATGTTATAGACAAAAACCACACCAGCAACAAAAAATAAATAGTAATAACCTAGAACTCAATCTATATAACATGTACCATGTAAAACTAGATGCAACTACATACAAAGTGCAGAGCATGCTAAAAAGGATAGATATGTTAATTATTCTCCTATTTAAATAGTAAGAGAAGACAGAGAGAATTGGGGCAAACAGTACATTATATATTTGTGAGTTAACAGAATCTAGAGTATTGAAATTATTAATATAAATGCTAGAAAATTTTAAAACATAGGCACTGTAAACAATTTTTACTTGATAACATCAAGGAATAATTTCAAAATGTCTATAAAAATGGAAATGTGTTTCCTATCATGTAGAATGATCTTAAAGACATTGACATGTTTTGTAGCTATTTCTTTAAACGAAGACCAACATATTTTCTTGCAATAAAGTCAGCTTTGTGCAATGTACAGTTTGATTAACATAAAAATTATTATTAATTAAAAAGTATGAGTTTTTATGTGAGAAGGGAAAAATTTAATGTGATATTTTAATTGTTTTGACCCAAATCAATCAGTTTATTTTTAAGTATGAACAATAAATGTATTTCCAGCTCCTATGATTCAGGTCTACATTGTGGTACCAAATGACCTACACTTTGATGGAGTAGTTGGGAAATAGTAACTAATTTACATGGGGACCGGTAAGCATTGTTTAATATCATGAATTGGGTGGAAAATATGTTTAGAGGGATGAATTTAACATTAAATTTAATAGACATAGTTATGTTATTGGTAGTGGGGGGAATCAACTTTTGTCCAATAGTTTGAACAGATATAACATTTTCGTATTTAAGTGATACAGTACATTTATAGGAGGGTGACATTGGTCTATTGTTTAATAGACACTACCAGAACTGGGTATATGTATTATAATCAGCTGAATTAAGACTCAGAACATGACAACTGCTGTAAATTTGATATATTTTATGATTTAAGATAGGTAAGTAGCCTTTTGGAAAGAAAATTTTTAGTCTTCAATTATTAGGTAAGAGAGGTAGATGTTTAACAAAATCCCAGAGCACCTCATCTTTAATTAATAGGAAATATGATAGGTCCAACATTTGGTTATTTAATTTGAAATTAGGATTTATTTTCCATGAGAGTTTGAGGGTTGTGTGAAAACACACTTTCTTACAATAGTGGCTATGTGGTGATCAAAGGGCAGCTTGTTGTTTACTGTATATGGGTTTCCAGATTTCTTAGTACAGGTTTAATGTTCAAGATTGTATTTTCAATATGACAGTAACAAGGGATGACTTGCTTGCTAAAGAATACTATTATACATTTTCTGATATTCAAGTTTAATTTATACTTTTGACACCTGCTATTGGTTTGAGAAAGGCTCTCTTAGAGGATCCTGGTGCTCCCTCAGGAGTTTATTAATACACCAAGTTTACAGCCATAAACTGAAAAAGTAAACGTCTAACAGAAGTGGCCCAAGACACCATTAGTGATAGATACTTTGGAGGCGATCAAGCAACTCACCCTAATTTCCTGGGTTCTACTTGTGAGCCAACTGCTATTGAACAAGTTATATACAAGTTACCATTTACCTAGGATAATTTATCTATGATACTGGAGGGTTGGATAGTGTCAAATGCTTTTACAAATTCAAGATATATAGTGTGCACTGATTTGCCCTCATCTCTTATTTCAGTAACTTTCACAAAAAAGGCAACCTGATCTTAACAAATCTGAACTAATAGTTTGGGGCCCTTCCCTTAGCTATACTTTACTTTGTTCCAAATTCTGTTGTAAAATTTGAGAGCTCTGGGTACCAGTATGATTCCATCATAGTCCATGTAGGTGACCTGAGATGTACCTCCCTGGACTATATGAAGTGAGACATTATGGAGCTTTCAAACTAAGTGTCTCAGGCTGGTATGAGCCTAGCACTGAGCAGCATATTACCATCACCAAGATGATGCCACAATATGAGCAGCAAAATGATTGATTTCAACAACTGGCTCTATTTCTGGTGTCATTCTAAGGGGATCCAGTATTTGTCAGCTTGGGAGGATATGGTTAACAACCATGTTGCTTTGCCAAGGATGGTGTGTACCTCTCCCCTCTAAGCTTTTTTATCCACACCCACGTTGCCTTTATAAGACAATGCCAAATTGACAAACCTACTGACATCTGAACCTCAAGATGTTACTGCTCAATGGCAGGAACCTAAACAAAAAACTACACTCCATCCGAGTCCTCCTCACACTTAAAAATACAGACATCTGTGCAGTTACCAACACATGATTTAAAGCAGCATAGAGTACCCTGGCAATGCAAGGTTTCAGTGCCTTCCACACGTTTAGACCAATAGCTGCACAGAAAAGGGCTACATCAATAACAAGCATACCTCTATGGTGGTCAAACAGGATGATGCACTGGAGTTCCTCCATGTGCAGATCACCACAGCAAAATCCTGTACCATATCCTAGATAGCTTTAAGTCACCCTCCCTGTCCCAGGAAGCCCACACTGCATACTTGGATCTACTGGAGACCCTTCCCATCCAACCTAACAGCCTACTAATGGAAGACATTAATTACCCCTCTATAGACTAGGAATCCTAGACAGCCGAAAATTTATGGATACAGAGACTCCTGGACTTCATAAATACAAACACCCTTGACCAAAGAGTGAATACACCCACCAGAGGCTCCAACCTACTGGACGTTGTGCTTACAAATATGGGAGAACACTGCACAGCCCCCCACCCCATGTCTCATTCTCCCTGGTAAGGTCTGACCATAAAACTGTTCCTTTGAAATCAAAATCAACTCTGTCATTCCATTAAAATCAGTAACAGTTAGGAACTATTCCAATGCAAATTACCTTTTATTAACTGAAGGATTTTCAAAATTCAGTGCCCCTCCAACACAGAAAACACAGTAGCCTATGCTGAACTGCTGTGATAAATTGTGTACAACTATGTCAATGGCTGCAAAGAAGCTACTGTCCCTACCAGACCACCATGGTGGCATACAAAATTAAACAGGATATACAACAAAAGGAAAAAAATATGGCAAAAATCAAGAATAGTAATTCCCAGTAACTCTCATCAAAGTAAACAGCAACTAAGAGGGCTAATCAGGACAAGCAAAGCCAACGTTGAGATTAAGATAGCTTCCCAGGTCAAAGATAACTATAAGACCTTCTACAGCCATGTCAGATACCTCAAAGGCAGCACACACAAATGAGCTGAACTAGGGGTTAATGGTGTTACATTCACTGAGCATGGCAATATAGCAAACTTGTTAGTGGATGAATTCAGTTCCAACTTTACCCCCCTCTCAACTCAAACCATCCCCTCAAAAATACCCTCAAACATAACCCCTCCAACTATAAATAGGGAGCATCTACTAGCAGTATTACCTAAAGCCAAGCACATGGCCTCAATGGGCCTGGATAACATCCTAGAATGCCTCCTGAACAGTCTAAAACAGACTTTGTGCCATGTGAATTGAGTGTGATGGTCATTCCCCTTCATACGGGAAGACCGTCAACAGATCCTGGAAACTACAGACCTATTAGTCTGACTAGTCTTATTTGCAAAGCCATGGAAAGAATGTGTTTCAGACTGGTATGAGCCTAGCATCTCAGTCTGTCTTTGTCAAAGGAAAGTCATGTTTACTGAATCTGGTGGACTTTTTTGAAAAGGTCACTAAGGCAATATGTGAGGGGAAAGCAGTGCATACTGCGTACCTAGATTTTGCTAAAGCATTTGATACAATATCCTACCTGGGCATTGTCAGCAAACTTATGGAACTAGGTATAAACCCATTTATAACACACTGGATAGCTAGCTGCCTCACTGATAGGACCCAGGAGGTCAGAATTAGTGAGGCCACCTACTACCTAATAACCTACAAAGAGGCCAGTCACCAGTGTAGTCCCCCAGGGCTTTGTGCTGACCCCATTCCTCTTTGCATCTACTTCTCAAATGTCTAAGCCAATGTCAAAGGCCTTTGGTTGACCCAAGTTCATAGATGACTGCAAACTGGTAGCAGTCATTGAATCACTCCAAGATGAGAACACCCTTCAGAAAGGTCTAATACAGACAAACGGTTGGTACCAAAGCCATGGCTTAAAACTTAGTACCAAGAAATGCATTATAGTAACTTTTGGGAAGTCCACCATTCCGGATAACTATGTCATCAATAAAACACCCTTAAAGGTTGATTCACTAGTCAGGGATCCAGGAAGTCATACAGATAGTAACCTAGTCTTCAACCAGTATGTGTCCAAGGTAGTAAGAAAATCCTTCTATGTTGCTCAACATATCAGCAAGGGGCATGGCATCTAGGTCCAGAGAAGTCATCATACCACCATCCTCTGTTCTCATCAGACCTACCATAGAGTATAATGCCCCCTTAGTTATGTACATGACCAGATACATGCAGCAACTGAAATATTTACAAATGTTTCTTACCAAAAGAATACAAAGACTAAACACAATATCCTAGGCTGATCACCTCAAAGCCCTCTCTCTTTACTCACTAATATTCAGACTTCTAAATGGTGATCTTTGCCAGGCATACATGGCATCCCTGGACTCTGTTTTGATGAACTTTTTGCACATCTGCAAAACAAACATCATCAGAATTGCTAGATTAAAATACCTATATTTTGCTTGCAACAAAAGTAGGACTTGTTACAGTGACAGATGTGTTTCTCAGAGAATTCCCATTCTCTGGAACAGGCTCCTCATCCATGTGAAGCAGAATTTCTCCCTATCCCTATTTAAGAGCAAATTGGAACAATGGATGGGTAATCAGAAATTCTTCCTAGTCTGGCACCCATACCTCTCAACTGTCCAGATTTTCACAGAATGTCCAGATTTTTGCTTCATATTTTTGGTCTCTTCCTCATAAAATGTATGTTTTTTCTGGCAAATCACTGGGATAATCTGAGGACTGAAGTCATGAAATAATGACGTACATTTGAGTTTTAGATGCCAAATCCCTCAGAAAATGTATGTTAACACAAACCCTCTTACTCTAGCAACTTTTAAGTTTATAAGAGCAATATTTAAAATCTGTCCCTATATTTGGGCCTTTGTCCCCCCTTTTTGTCAGGCTTTGTCCAGATTTCTTGCACTAAGAGGTTGAGTGGTATGCTGGCACCTATGTCTCTGATGGACAGAGGCAGTCAGTAAATCACCCCTATATAAATAAAATTCATGGTTCATATTTGGGTTGCATGACTAGGCTTATAAGGGACTTAGATGTTGTTAGCCTAGTATACACCAGTGAACTTATGACTGTTTTCAGCTATAATCAGGGTGCCAAGCCACAAAGTAACAGGGCTGAAGAGAGAAATCAAATGCAATGACAGCAATCAGGATCATACTTATGATGAATGTACAGTTTGTTACAATTCACTGCAGCTGAGAATTAGTTTTATATGTAATGGAAAAAAGAATCGGCAAGCCTCTGTGAACTCAGAAGATAGCAATGAACCTTTTTTTTTTTTTTTTTTTTTGTAGTCAGAAAAATAAAATTCCTCTGACAATAAATGTCCCCAGTATTGTTGTAATTGCACTGTGGTTTAACTCATAGGTTAAGAATGTTTCAGTTATACTAGGCCACAATAAAAGAATGACACAACGATAAAGTATTTGCACTAACTGGTAGATCTGTACAATGGAAATTCAACCTTCCAGATTCAGTCATCACACAATCTTGAAAAGTCTTTTGTCTAACTGAGTGATTGTTAGTGAAATTAAATGTATCTGATGGTTTGACCAACAGTAAATGCCCCTGGCGCTAAAGCAACTGCTCACTGATTTAATTCACAAATCAATAATTCTTCAGGTCAGGGCTTCACAAGCACAAGTCTGTCCAGAAAAGAAAAGTCTGCCTATACCTGATTCCCAGTCAGTGGAAATAAAGAAATGAAAGCAGTTCTTTAGCCACCTTAGCCTAACCTTAATAACTAAAACACATGTTCACACACACACACACACACACACACACACACACACACACACACACACACACACACACACACACACACACACACACACACACACACACACACACACACACACACACACCTTTGTAAATCATAGTACTACTACAGCAGCCTGCACAGCTTATCTTCATGTTATACATTTTTTCTCCTGAATAAAAATAAAATGTATTATTATAGCAACACAGTAACAACTGCTTGTATGGAGGAAGTGCAACACATAATGGCTTCATGCATACGGACTCCATACTGGTTAGGTAAGAGGTCTGGGCTGATGGAGACATATTCTGTCTAAACTGCAGTATGACTTAGAAGTTGGTCAAGTTAGTCAATGAATGGCCTTACAGTATTTACACTTCAACAAACGTCAGGGCCATCCAGCATCTTCAGATTTACTCACAAAACAGACTGCAAATATAACATTTGATCCCTAAGTCAGCTATGTGGCATAAAGGCCTGAATATGACCTGGATGACACAGGTTCAGTTAATGGACTTGGTGCAGAAGCCAGTGGTGAAATAAAGACAGTCAAGGGTTTGGGTCTGCTCACTGTCCTGGGTGGGGGTGGGTGCAGGTGGGGATGTCACATGTCCAGGAATGTGCACTACTTTTGACTTCCTCAGTGGAGACCAGAGAACCTACAGAGGCATCTGCTTCAGGTGTGGGGAGCAGGACATATCTGCAGGTCTATGTCACCTATTGCATGACAGCCCTGCACTATGCCCATTACACAGTCTACTCTTGGAAAAATAATTAGGCATGCACAGAGAGTAAGGCTTAAAAGAAAAACTCTACAAACCCCCTGCTAATGACTGCACCTTACCAGGGGCTCAACTCTGACCTCAAAGGGAACAAATGAGTCATAGCACTTCTGTATGGCCAGTAGGGGAAATAAGGAGGCTTCATGGTCGGGTATGGAGCTCAGCAGGTGTGGTATTACATACTGTAAATAAATACAAATATTCATTTATATATATATATATATATATACAATTCTCTGATATTTCTCAGCAGGTGTGGTATTATATACTGTAAATAAATACAAATATTCATTTCTATATACATACGATTCTTTGATATTTCTTTCAAACAATGTAGTCCTTCCGCTTGCCTCCATTGTGCAGAGGGGTGAATCACTGGTTGCAAGTAAAGTGACTCATATTCAATTACTATCACAGGCACTGAGGGGGTAGACCAAGGTGGACAGGAGTAAAAGGCCATTGCTGGCTCACTCATCGTGTGAGAAGGGAAACGCCTCAGGTTTGCTGCTTGGATGATGCCTAGAGTGTGCAATGAGTGTTGCACTCACTGAGATCGAGTCTATTTAACATACACTGCCTATTAGTGAGTCACACCAGCTGGGGATAGCATGTGCACATACCCAGTACACAGTGGAGTTCAAGATAGCTGCTGCAGGGATTAGAAGGTTGGGAGGGAAGTATACTGCTTCTGGCAATCTGGATTCCTCCCTATCACATGAGTTTCGCATTCTTTGGGAATAATGGGCTAATTAGGCCACCAGCCTAGGAATGCATGAGCTATAGGATTTCACCAGTGATGGATGGTGCCTGGCTCCAACCAGAGACACAAATGAATGGAAGAATGAGAAAAAGGAAGGAATGATGCTAAACAAGACCCAGGAGATGGGGACAAATGAAAAAAATGAATGCAGCCTTTCTGAGCAGCAGCCTTATAGATGAATGAAAAATGTAACCATTCTGGTTAAGAGAGATGCAAGAGTTTAAATACATCCTGCCAAATCTGAACATTTTTCATTGAAAACTACCTGGTAGCAGAATCCCTTGACAGGTGCACATGCCATGCAGTAGAGAGATCAGCACTGTGCTTATGCTTTCCAACCCTACAGGTCTGTCCAACTTCACTTCATTGTCATTTCATTACAAGAAAAAAGGACAATTCTTTATAACAGCCTGCTCAACTACTCACTAAAACACATCCTTTCTCATTAGTATATTTGTATAACTGATTTTAAAATGACAATGTTAATGCTGTTTCATTCAGCTGCATTGGCAATTTATTTCTTTTGCTACTCTACTATTAAATTTATGTCTGTCTCTTTGTGAAAAGTCAGGAGAGCAAAGTTTCCCTCACCAAATTATAGTGCCAGCTCACCTACAGTTTCTGGTGTTCACCTCATTTAAGTAAGTTTCATGCAAAATATGAATTTGACTGATAAGTGATCTTTATAATATTCATTTTATGTTCAGGGAGGTAGCAATACCACTAGCCTTAATGAAACTACCTAGGGTACCCCTTGGCTTCTCGCTTCTTATTTACTTCTGTCCACATGACGAATCTATGGGGAATCGTCCTCAACCAAATCACTTTCCCTTCAAAAAAGACCACAAAAAAAAAAACTTTTTAGTCATCCACAGCAACAACATTTATGAAATGTTTGAGAACTTTATATGCAAAAGGAGTAAAATGGTAACAAGCCCTGTACCCTAATACAACAACAATACATTAACATAAGGCCTTCTATACAAAAAGGGGAAGACAGACTGCCTCTTCTAAGTAAACCTCACTACTTTGCTTATAATGGGGTCCCTTTTGGTGGATCCTTAGCAAAACATTTCCACAAAAAAATATATATGTTTCTGGCCCAGATTATCAAACTACATTTCTGTTCATTCATTCAATTATTTTATTTATTTAGCTGGGCATACAGTTTGGTAATTAGAATAGTCTGTCTGAAAATAATGGCCCCTTTTCCATAGGGTCCTGGGGAGAAAAGCTCCATGAAGAGGGTACAATATTGGAATATGAAAGGAAAAATAATAAAAAAAAAAAAAATACAAGTCCTAGTGTAATACTAGTAGTACAGGGTGCTAGCAAATGAACATAGACAGGTGAATGCAACTACTGAAGAAAAATATTACAGTAATGAATAAACTAGGTAACAGGATATGCAAATAAGAAACAAAACTGTGACTTCTTATTCAATATATACAAAAGTTGAATGAGCATGTTATTTTAACAGGTACCATGTTAAGGCAAAGTGTGGTACAGCCTCATGGTTACATCTGTAAGTTATATATGCGCAGGAAGGTTAAAGAGGTCTGAAAGCTAGTTAAGTCACTGTAGTTCTAGGAGAGATAACTACGTAAATGGATAAGGAAAGTAGTATGATGCCGAAGGAGGGTAAGTAGGGTGGAGGTAAAGAGTATGGTGGAGGGTGATATGGAGAAAAGCATGAGATGGTGTTCTTTGATGTTCAGAGGATGGAAAGGTAGTAATGGTGAAGTTCAAGGAGTTCATGATGTTACTTTATGTTATGGCATATAATTTTGGTGGTTAGGAAGCATTTCAGTTTAGTTAAGAAGATGTTCCGTTGTGGTTTAACTCTAATATCAACTTAAATGGAATTCCAAATCTTGGTAACATAAATAGAGTAAAGAGAGTTACTATAATGGCTCTGTGTTTTGGTATGTTGTAATTGATTCAGATGCTGTGATCTTAAATTTCACTTGGGGGAACTGGATTTTTTTTTTTTTTTTTTTTTTTTATATAGACTGACGTGCATTGTTTTGAACTGTAGCTGTATTATAACTATATCCCTAAATGTGAACAAGTACCTTTTCATTCCTTATACCTCTGTACTCTCCCTTCTTCAATTATTTTCTTACTACTAATTTTCTTCCTTGACCTTCTGCCTACATTTACCATAAGTATTTTTCTCCCTCACTTCATATTGCAAATCCTATTTGCATTCGATTAACTTACCTTTAATTTCTCTACAAACTTCTAAAATTTCTCTCTGTATTAAATGATTGTCATATACCTTGTATCAATTTTTAACTATTTTTTATATTATGTCTAATGTGTTATACTTATTTAAACTGAAGATGTGTTTGATTTAGTTTTGAAGACTGTAAAATTATTTTTAAATGTTTTGTAAAATTTTGGAGCGTTTCTCCCTGGGCCTTGCTGAAAGTGGGCTACTACCTAGTCAGACTTTCCCAGCAATCAAATGTCAATAAATTAATTAAATAAATAAATATGACATAGTTTTGTAGGTTTGGCCATTTGAATTCATGTAGTACTATGCAGTGGTGTGTTGTATGTGGTGACTTAGATGCAAATTTTGCAGTTTTTTATAAGACTTCTCTAGTTTGTGTAGTAACATTTTTTGAAGATAGCAAGAACTTGAGCAACATTTTGGGGGCTAAGGAGAACTACTTGAGCTATTTTTAGCTGCACCTGAGAGGTAAGAAAGGGTCAGATTTAACAGAATGTTAAGCTTTTGGTTACTTTTAGTGATGTTATAGCTCAGGAGTTGGTTGAATATGAGATTTTGGTCTATAACACCCAGTAATTTGTTGAGAGACTTTTCTTTTTGAAGATTGTGATATCTTTAAAGGTTATAATTAAGAGATGTTCGTAATGGTGAGAAGCTGAATGAAATACTTTTTTTTTTTTGGCACTGAAAATACGTTTTTTTTAGTCAGCCATAATGTTAAAGGCTGTTTAGATTAGTTCTTGTAACTAGATTGGGTTTTAGCAATGCATATATGGGTGGTGTGATCTGCGTATTGTCAGCATTATCAACAGATTTATAGAGATCATAAGTGAGAATGTTGAAAAGTAATGGACCAAGAATAGAGGCCTAAGGACAACTATTCAGAAAGGGTGAAAATGGAAAATGTGTTGTGCCAGTAAACTGCTTGAGACTTGTCAGAGAGGTAGCTAGAGTACCACTTGAGAAATGCTTTGGATAGATTGACTAGAGCAAGTTGTTTATTAACAATTTATGTGAGACAATGTCAAAAGCTTTGCACTAGTCCAGAAAAACTACAGATGTAAATTAGCTGTAATGGATGCGACACTATGGTGCTTAGGAATGACAGAACTGCAGCATCGGTACTGTGGACTAGTGTGAAACTATGCTGGATGGGTGATAGTAGGTTGTTGTTAAATAGGTAGTGCATAAGATTTTTGTGTACAAATTTTTCTAGGATTTTTGAAAGTGGGATGATTTAGCAATTGGCCAGAAATGAGAGATGTTGAGGTCATTGCCACCCTTGTAAAAAGGTAAGATATAGGATTTTTTTCTATAGGCTGGGCACATATTGCTCTGTGGTGGCTCTATTTATTGATATTGATATAGGTAGGATACTGAAAGAGCTGAAATTTTAAGCTATTCACAGGAATCCTATTCTGAATCTACATAGGTAGGTTTTATCTTATTTAACAGTTATCTAATATGGACTGTGGGATGGGCTGGGGAGGAAGGCTATTGGTAGTATGGTGAAAGGGAGTACTGGAGTGGAACTTTATGACATGACTGGTGAGAGTGATGTGTACCAGGGAGAGAGGATTATGTAGTTTTCCTTTCTATAAAAAGGATGTAGTCACCTGAATAAAGTAGTTGTTCATTTGGTAGGCGATATTACACCTACCTAATCCAGTACGGTACTTTGTTGTGTAGGTATGGCACATTTCTTGGCTAAACACAAGTATTTAAAAGGAATATGTGATAAACACACCTTTTGTCCCCAGAACTTAGACCGAAGCTTCAAAGGTGGTGGTGTTTCCATATTCATAAAGGATGCGCACACCTCCAGACTGGTAGCCCAACATAACGCATCAGAGATACTTCAGGTGCTGCTAACATTGGGTAAGACAGCGATTCAGGTCATAGCTTGCTATAGGTCCCCAACCATGTCCCAAGACTCACACTCCATGTTCCTAAGCACCCTGGGGAATATTAGGGTCCAACCTAACACTCTGTTACTAGGCGACTTCAACTACCCCTCCATTAACTGGGTAAACTACTCATGCTCTAATATACTTGCCCAACGTTTCCTGGAGTTCATTAATTCAAATGCCCTGGACCAGCTCGTTCTTACCCCCCACTAGAGGTAGCAACATCCTTGACCTGAACAGTACTAACATGGGCGACTGTTGCTCTACACCAACAGTCAGCTCCTCCCTGGTTAGATCAGACCACAAACTAATCACCTTGGAAATTCACATCTCTCCCACCCCCATGGCAAAGGTAACCACCATGAAAAACTTCTCCAAAGCTAACTTTGGGATCCTAAAATCAGAGGTGGCTAACTTCACAGCACCCATGCAAATGGAGAATAGTTGCATGACTGCAGAATCATACACCAATGAACTGTACGAACACTGGCTCAAATGCATGGATCTCGACATACCCAATAGAACCAAGACACTCTCCTCCAAAAAAAGGAAGCCAATCTGGTGGTCCCCTGCCATAAACAAACTCTACAACAGGAGGAGGAAACTGATGCGGAATAAGGTGAAGTCCCAAGACTGGAAAAAAAAGAAGTTATGTACTCACCATAACATACTTCCTTTTTCTGCAACCTGTGGGTATTCGGATCCGTATTGGATTTGAGCCGGCAACTTTTTTTCTAGCATCTGCTCCAAGCTCCGAGCTCCTCCCCTACCCATAATGCACTACCATCTCCTACCTTCCCTCAGATCAAGTTTGCTGCAACTAATTACATAAGCAACTCAGCCCAATGAACCAAAACCTGTAAAAACAGGACAAGGTCCAGGGGACGGAGGGAGGGAAGGTTGCAGAAAAATAAAGTATAACTACTCAGATGGAACATTATGGTGAGTACATAACTTCTTTATCTGAAGTAGTTAACTTCATTTTATCTGCAACCTGTGGGACAGAGTCCCCAGCTACTGCAATCCTGGAAGGCACTTATGGAAGGATATTCCTGAGCACCGCAGAGCCAAAGGATGCTCTACCCCTAGAAATCAGATCTAATTTGTAATGGGAAATGAAGGTATGTGAATTGGCCCAGGTCGCTGCTGCACAAATGTCGTCCAAAGGAACCCTAGACCAAAAAGCAGCAGATGTCACCATGGACCTGGTAGAGTGAGCTTTAACAATACCAGGAGGAGATAAACCTTTTGATTTGTAGGCATGCGAAATGCAAAGAGTGATCCATCTGGCCAAAGAAACTTTAGAAATAGCTTTTCCCAGAATAGCTTTGGAAAAGGAAACAAACAACTGGTCAGTCTTGTGGAATGATTTTGTTCTATGAAGATAGAAGCAAAGTTGTCTATGAACATCTAACAAATGAAGTTTGTATTTACCTTTATTTTGGAAGTTAGGGAAAAAAAACAGTCAGATTAATGGACTGGTTTATGTTTGCTTCAGATGCCACTTTGGGTAAGAAGGAAGGATTAGTAAGGAGAGAGACCCTATCCTTATGGAAGACCAAATAAGGAGGCATGGCAGACAGAGCTTGAAGCTCAGAAACCTTCCTAGCAGATGTAATGGCGACTAGGAAAGCTGTCTTCCATGATAAAAATTTCAAATTCACCGAAGCTGCAGGTTCGAATGGAGGAGGCACCAATGCCTGTAAGACAAAGGTAAGGTCCCAAGGAGGCCCTGAATCCTTGACAGGAGGATGCAACAGAAAAGTGCCTTTAAGAAAGGCCTTACACAGCCTAGAGGAGGCTAAGGCAATGTTGTCTTCACCAACATGAAAATTAGAAATGGCTGCCAATTGTACTTTCACTGTGGAGGAGCTAGCTCCTTGCTGAAAAATGCCAGACAAGAAATCCAACACCGCTGGAACAGGGGCTGTAAAGGGATCTAGTTTTCTCTGTGAGGCCCAAATGGAAAAACGCTTCCATTTACTGCAATAAAGTTTCATAGTGGAATCTTTAAGAGAAGCCACCAGAATGGATTTTACCGGGGATGAAAGACCGGGAGTCCTGGCAATCAATGGAACTGGAGCAACCAAGCTGTCAGCTTGAGGTTGCCCAGGTCGGGCGGACGGGCACCCGACGGATGGGAGATTAGATCAGGGCACGGATCCAGAACCCATGGAGGAGCTAAGAGATGAGACTAAAGGAATTGGATCCAAACATGACGAGGCCAGAATGGGAAAATGAGGATAACTTTGCACCGCAGTCGACAAGCTTTCTGAAGAAACTTCGGAATGAGTGGCAATGGTGGATAAGCATACAGAAGCCCGGGGGCGCCAAGCATGGACTAGAGCATCTCTGGGGACTTCCTCTGGTGAGGGAATCAGAGCAAAGTACTCGCTGCACTTTGCGTTGGAAGGAGATGTGAAGAGATCGCAGCAAGGCTGACCCCATGCAAGGAAGATCTCCTCCGCTACTGACTGTTTCAGAGACCACTCGTACGGCATCAGAATAGCATGACTCAATCTGTCTGCTAAAATGTTGGAGCACCCCGGGATGTGCGTTGCTATCAGAAATCGACCAGTGGAGATCGCCCATTCCCACAATCTCATGGCCTTGTGACATAGGGGGTAGGATCTGGTTCCCCCTTGCTTGTTGATATACCAGACAACTGACATGTTGTCTGACTGAATTGCAATCAATCTCAGAGGAAGGACAGTGTGAAGGGCTTCCAACGCTAAAAGCACTGCCCTCATCTCTAGAACATTTATGTGCAACTTGGTCTCTGACTGGGACCACATGCCTTGGACAGTCCTTCCCAAACAGTGTCCCCCCCACCTGAGTTAGGAGGCATTTGTGGTCACTGCAGCTTGGACTGGAGATGATGCAAAGGGGCGTCCTTCTAATATCTCCAGTGAATTTAACCACCAAAGAAAGGACGCCCTACAGACGTGACTAATCCTGATTGGAAATTCCATGGGCAGGTCTAGCCAAGACCATTGAACAGCCACAGGACATTGAAGAACCCGCATATGAAGGCGTGCACAGGGGAGAATCGATATGGAGGCAGCCATGGAGCCCACTGCCCAGTGAACCTCGCTCGCATTTGGAGACTTGAAGTTCACTATCTGAGCTATGTGGCACCTGTCTGGAGTTAAGAATACCTTCATCTGCAAAGTGTCTAGACATGCCTCAATGAACTTCTACTGGTTGCAATTGGGATTTCTGAACACTGACTGTAATTCCCAGCAGATCTGCCAACTGAATGAAGTAATCTTGGGCCAGACAAAGGTGATGCTTGTTGGGCGCAGTGAAGAGCCAGTCGTCCAGGTAAGGAAACATCTGAATACCCTGAAGCCTCAGGTGAGCTGCTACAACTGCCATTACCTTGGTGAACACCCTAGGGGCTGTGGTGAGACTGAAGGGTAGGGCTCTGAACTGAAAATGACTGGCTCCCAGCTGGAAGCGCAGAAACCTCCTGGAGCTTCTGTGGATCTTGATGTGGTAGTAAGCATCTTTGAGGTCTAACAAGCACATCCAGTCGCACTCTCGGAGATAAGGTAGAATGGACTGTAGGGTGACCATCCGGAATTTCTGTTTGGCTGCAGACAGGTTCAACGTTGACAGGTCTAGAATGGGCCTGAGGTCCCCCATTTTTTTGGCACTAAAAAGAACCCTGAGTAGACGCCTGATCCGGACTGATCAGGGGAAACCTGTTTGATGGCTCGTTTGAGAAGCTGCTTTGAAACTTCTAGAGCTGTGGTCTCCTTGTGAGCAGGTGGAACATCCGGGAGGTGTTTTGGAATATTTGGAGGGGCAACAAATGGGACAGTGTAACCTCTGGATATAATCTGTAACGCCCAGTGATCTGTCGTAATGGACTCCCATGCAGCTGGGCATAAGGACAATCTTCCCCCGACTGCCTCCAGAGTAGGACAGCCAGGCAACCCCTTAGGGCTGCTGACAGGGTCTATCAGAAAAAGGTTCCCTAGACCCAAAATTCCTGGGACCCCCTCTACCTCTGGGTCGGCATTGATCCTGTCCCCCTCTGCCTCTGGGGGAATAGCTGTCCTGAAAATCCCAGGAAAACTGAGATTTTTCAGAACCACATCTTCTTCTGCCCTCTTTGATTAGTAGAAAAGGACCACTGAGGGTTAGAGAAGCGGATCCCGATGGCAGACAAAGTCTTCCCATCCTTTTTGCTCTGGACAAGTGTGTCACATTCTGTCTTCCCAAAAAGGGAAGAACCGTCATAGGGAGCATTAATAAATAATGCCTTGAAAGGGTCCGCGAACTGACACAACCTGAGCCAGGCATGACACCTCATGGCTATGCTTGTCCCAGCTGCCCTAGCTGCTCCTTCCATGGCATGGGAAAGGAGCCGCATAGACATGTTTGAGACTGACCTCAGAGTAGACATTTTCGCAGAGAACAACTGTTTGTCCTGCGGCGATAAAGACTCTGGGGGCGACTCAGCGAATTCTGATGCAAGGTCTCGCTGAAGCCGGATCACATGTGCCAAATAGTTCAGTGCACAGATTGAAAAGGTTGCTGAGGAATAGACGTGCTTCCCAAACCTATCCACTGACCTGGACTCCTTGTCTGGAGGGTGGACTGTGCTAGTTCCTTCTTGGTGGCTGCTGTGACCAACATAGCATCAACTGGGACTCCTTTTGACCAAGGTTGTCTGTCGGAAGGGGAGATAAAATTTTGTCAGGGCATTTGGGGATGGGGTCTATGGTGTCAGGCTCCTTCCATGCCTGCGTGGTGATAAGGTCCACCAAAGGGTTCACTGGCAGGGACACCCAGGAAGTAGATGGGCCCATGCCAAAGGCCTCCAGGAACACTGACTCTTCCCCAGAAGGCTTTGGTGCTGACCAACCTCCCATCTGGCGGAGGATCTCCATGATTTCTCCGAAGGAGACGTCTTCGGGAGGTGACCTGGGGGAACCTTCTCCTTCATCTAAGTCAGTATCCCTAGTGAGGGACTCGGGGGGAGTCCAAGTGCCTCCTTTTGCACTTGCGCTTATGGCGACCCTCTTCAGTGGGTCTCTCAGAAGGGGATTCATGAGCCGCAGGGGGTTCCTCAAGGAAAATAACCTGGGGATCCTCTGGCACAGGCTGTCCAAGAGAAAGGATGAAGGGAGTCGTCACCAAATCCAGGGGTGTCTGGGTGGAATCTGAGGGAATGGGCTGGGGTCTCAATCCCTGGGAGAGAACCCTCTCCAACATTTCGAAAGCCGAAGGAGAGCGTACTTCCTTGGCACCCAGCAAGGAAAATGCCCTCCCCGGATCTGAACCGGGGACTGGAGCTGAAGCAAGGGTAGCCTGAGGTCCGAGGAAACGGGTCGGATCCAAAAAGGGCAGAGCCGAAGAATCCATTCCCTCAGGTCTGACTCCCTGTCTGTGGCTCCGAGAGTCACTCGGATCTGAACAAGTTGGATCCGAGGACCTCAAGGTAACAGCTGGAGTCGAGTTTGGAGGAACCATTGGCACCGAGCAACCAGCTCCGAAAATCCACGGATCCAAGATCCCTGAAGCCAAAGCACGGATCAGGGAAGGAGAGATGGGGCAGAAACAGGGCATGGAGGTCCCCTCTCCAGAGGGAGAGGGGACTGGCAAGACTCCCATCTGTAGTTGGGTCTGAATGAATCTCCACATCATCCTGTCCATGTTCAAGTCCGATAAGTTCCAAGTCTATCGTGAAGAGGCCACCGACTCGGATCCGGGTGGTCTGTGCAATGACGGAGAGTAAGGCCTCGGATCAGAATGTTCCAATGGCACCGGTGAGAAACGAGGAGACCGGAGCCATAGAGAAACAGGCCTCATGGCCTTAGAAGGGGGACTAAGAAAGAGCTCCCTGTCCGGAGATCTCTTGTGAGGTCTGTCCTTTCTCTTGTCCCTATCCTCTTTGCACCTTTCTCTGTCCTTTTTCTTGTCAGCCACGCTGACTGTAGATTTGTCTTTACTTGACCAAGCACCAGAAGAAGAGGGAGTTTGAGTCCCTGTCTGGGTGGGAGGTTGAGCACTAGGTACCAAGGCCGTGGCAGATTCCAGCATGGATGCAGGAGAAGGCCTTTAGCTACTAATTTGGCCTTCCGATTCCTGATGGCCCTAGAATAAACCCGGTGCAGATAGCACCTTGTGTGGACAAATGTGCTACTCCCAAGCAAATAGCACACAGAGAGTGTGACCATCAGCCAGGGAGAGCTTATCGCCACACTCTGTGCATTTCTTGAACACAGATTTTGCATGATTAGCCATGGTCCTGCACCAAAAAAGCACTACCTACTAAAAAACACCACACACAACACAGGTAGGGGAAGGGCAGGCCTAACAACTACTCTACTGAGTTTAACAAAAACTTTTTTTTCTTTTTGACTAACCAACAAACAAGCGATATACTAAAGGGGAGGAAGGGAAATATTCAACTCAGACACACAAAGAGACTATATTAATAAAACTTACTATCCCTGAGCTCAGAGCGAAGGAGACCACGATGCACATTACTGGCACGGCAAATGAGATCTGAGGGAAGGTATGAGATGGTAGTGCATTATGGGTAGGGGAAGGAGCTCAGAGCTTGGAGCAGATGCTAGAAAAAAAGTTGCTGGCTTGGATCCGATACGGATCCGAATACTCACAGGTTGAGATAAAATGAAGTTAACTACTTCAGATACTCCCTTATCTGCCTCAACAAAATGTTGAAATCCCCTCATCAAATCCTCTAAAGCTAGGTATGAAAACAGAATTGCAGCAGATAGTAAAGACAACCACAGGATCTTCTATAGTTATGTAAAGAATCTCCACGGCAGTACCCAGATTTGCTCTGAGCTACTGCACAATGGTACCTCCTATACCAAGCCAACAGATATTGCCAGTATACTGGCCGACAGATTCAGTGCCAACTTTACCCCCCCAAAGGATCAATCACAGTACCAATAGATTGCACCCAGTATTTCTGCTATACAGGTTAAAACAGCACTGTCTTAAGGCCAAGAATACAGCTTCTATGGGACCTGACAATATCCCCGGTTGTGTTCTACATGAACTGCAGAGTGAACTCGCACCTCACCTGTGTGTCCTGTTCAATCACAGCCTCACCTCAGGCTTTATCCCTGCCGAATGGCACACTGCTACAGTCATCCCTCTCCACAAAGGAGGAGTGACTACAGACCCTGGGAACTATCGCCCCATTAGCCTGATGAGTCTGATATGCAAAGCTATGGAATGCATCATCATGGACCTAATAAACAAGGATATAAGGAATCTCCAAACTCTGGATCCCACAAAGTTTGGTTTTGTGAAGGGTAGATCATGCCTGCTCAACTTCTTTGAGTCAGTCACCAGAGCTGTGGATGAAGGCAAGGTGGTTCATACAGCCTACCTTGATCTGGCCAAGGCTTTTGATACCAATCCTCACTCAGGAATCATATAAAAACTCACTAAGCTTGGCATCAACCCCTATATCACTAGGTGGGTTGCAAACTGACTCACAAAACCCATAGTGTGAAAGTAGCTGACTCCAAGTCAGACTGCCGATTAGTCACAAGTGGAGTCCCACAGGGTTCTGTCCTGGGTCCTCTCCTGCTTGCTATCTACTTCTCTGAAGTCCAGGCCAACACGAAGGGACTCTGGCTGACAAAGTTTGCAGACAATTGCAAGTTGGAAGCTATTATTAACTCCCCAGGTGATGTTGACATCCTACAGAATGGCCTCATTTGTGACTAATGACTGGTATCAGACCCATGGCCTTAAGCTCAATGCCAAAAAATGCGTCATCATCCCCTTTGGGAAAAACCCGATTCCCATGAATTACCACATTGATGGTAGTCCACTGAACACAGAAGGCTTTATAAGAGATCTGGGAACACAGGTTGACAGCAACCTCTCTTTTGATCACCACATTGCCACTGTGGTCAAGAAAGTCCTTCTATGTGGCACATCTCATTACCAAGGGTTTTGCATCCAGGAAGAAAGAGGTCATTGTCTCCCTCTACTCTTCCCTCATTAGGCCAATCATTGAGTACAATGTCCCATTTGGCATGTACCTCACTAGACACCTGCAACAACTGCAAACGTACCTCACAAAGAGGATCCTAGGTCTTAAACACTTGTCCTATATGGACAGACTCAAAAAAACTCCAACTATTCTCTGTCTCATATCGCCTACTTAGAGGCGCTCTCTGCTTGACTTACAAAGCCATGTCTGACCCAGCTCTGTTAGAAATGCTACATCTTAAGAAATCCCAATCCCTCCGCACCACACGCTCCAGAGACCTCAACCTCATTACCAGAATTAAAAGAACATGCTGGAGGGACAGGTTCATAACCCAGAGACTGCCCATGCTATGGAACAGACTTCCCATACATGTCAAGCAGAGTAGTTCACTGACCTTCTTCAATAGAAAACTTGATGAATGGATGGGAAACAGAAAATTCACCCTGGGGATAACACCAGTGGCTCTACTCGACAGAGGCACTGGGAACAAAGGTCAGGTGGCACTATGCCAGGGTAGTCCTATGGCTAGGCTTGTAAAGGCTCCAGGGCCATTAGCCTAGTACACATCTATGAACCTACGAACTACATTCTACAGTCAATGACAGTAATATTGTCTATTCTTAGAATGAAATCTGTTTCTAATATTGTAATCATGATTTCTATAGCAACAAAGAATGTATTTATATCCTGTGTGCAACAGCATAAAGATCCATGTGCATTCTTTATCAGTACCCTCTAACTATACTAGTGAAACTGGTTCTCACTACACCTTCTACATGATGCACCTGTATTAACCCTACATCCAGTTTACTGTATACACATGCATTTTCAGCTCATAATGCAGATTTGAGATATATGAACAAGACCATAGTACCATCAGTGTACATCTCTGTACTACGAACTGGTCATGCATCAGCAGTCAGAGGATGGAAAGGTGGTGATAGTGGACATAAAGGAGTTCATTATGTCACTTTATGCAACAGTTAAGGAATCTATGCTCATTTGCAACTGACCATGCTGCTTCCAGGAAGCAGCATAAAGAACCTGTAGTCATCAGTAGTGGCAGGTGCACAATTCAGAAAATAAATTGCATGACTGATGGTACTGGCACAGTGTGTCACAGAGCGTGTGGCAGGTGTAATGTTATGAGTTAGTGCCATCTGTGCCAGGGAGAGTAGGGCAGTATATGCGTACATATGCCAGTATTGCTACCTGGAATTTTGTAAATAATGTTATTTGACTATCACACTGATTTGTACAGATGTTCGAGTTAAAAATACACATGTACAGTTACTTGTGTTAAAAATGTATCAACAGTAGGTCCTACTGGACAGAAAAAAATGCATGCAGGTATATTAGGTTATATTGTTGTAACTGATCAAATGTGTGTGTTTTATCAGAGAACCCTAGAAGGGTGGAAAGTCTGAAATTGTGTTATAGCTTTCAGATGCTGCCACAGATCTTAGCAAAGCTATGTGTGTGCACTGTATCAGTCAGTGACCAGAGGTAATGTCATCCTCTAACCACCATCTGTTTTATTTGGAACCCATGCAGCACAGAATCTGACAGGAAAGCTTTCTGACAGGATTTATATCTCAAACATCCACACAGACAGAGAGAGACATCTGGCTTTTGCTGTGGCAAGACATTCAGCACACATCAGCTCGCCTTGCTTTAGTAAGTAGTCAGAGAACAGTAATTCCTTAGTTAGTCAGGGACATTTAGTGAGAATAGTTTAGTATAGTTTTCTGCACCTGTGAGAAACTATCCAACTATATTATTTTTTTTATATCTCAGTGGTTGAAACTCTGTTGTTTATAGTATTCTCCTGTTTTCTGCTTTATTATTCATCATTAAGTATTTTAATACCTTTCATTGTGGTAGGTCCTTTAGACAATACTTTTCAACATCTTGAGAGTACTTGTGCTTGTTTTAGTGACACTTTGGCTGCTCCCGAAAGCCTTGCTGCTTTGGTCCCACTCTACTATTTGTATTAGTATTAATTTTACACAGTATAATTGGGTACGCTTTGTAAGAGCCTTAGGGTATCTGACCGGTGGCAACATGATTACCTCAGATTCTGGGCGGAAAGGGGCACAGCTAGTAAATCTGTGCCAGCTTTTCCCAGGTGTGTATGTGTGTGTGTGTGTGTGTGTGTGAAACTCAAATATCCAAGGGTGTGTGTGTCAACTGCTGGAAACAGGGACACAGAGCTCCAAAGTGGTCAGTGTGGAGTTTTGTGTGGACTTACCGAGAGAAAGCAAGTCCAGCCCCAGGTCTGTTGTGTGCTCCCTGTGTGTTCTTAAGGCAAATTGTGTTTGGTGCAGGGAGCTACATCTTAAACTACTGTGTAAATCCATCTTTGCTCTTAGTGACCACCCCTCACCAGAGTCAGTGGTGAGGATTGAGTCTCCTTGATTGCTGGCCTGGAGTAGGGACACATCACAGCAGATGTAGAGAGATATTATGCTGTTCTGAAGAGTTGCCATATTAGTGTCACAGGTAATAAACTGTGGAACTCAAGACTGTCTACACAGCTTGTAGTCAGCACATCTATGATATGTATTTACAATAAAAATTCTAACTCTACAAAGGGAGAGGTCTGCTGCCATAATCACTGCAAATATGGCAAACCAAATATATAACCATGGAAGATAAAAGCTTCAGTTACATCAGAATAATTGGTAGTAGAAACAATCTCACTCCAATATTCAACCACACAGCTGCTTCATTCATTTGTTAAATCACTGTCTATTTAATTACATTGATGTTAGCATCATACATTGTTAGTACACATTGGTAGCATTACATGGTTGTTTAATCAACAGCTATAAAGTCACATTTGCTTCATATGCTGAATAATATTCCTTTGTGAAAATAGATTGCATTTCCTTTAGGAATGTATACTGTGTCTTGATATAAATGAGGGATGGAAGAATAAGAATGTATACAGAAAGAAAATGATGGTTATAATGTAACCGGAATGTAAATAATGGTTTGGATTGAAATGTAACTTGAAAAGTACACGGTTCATAAATGCTGTTGTGAAAAGTTGTGTCTTTAGGCTCAGGCCATGGCTGAAAACAGTCTTTGGACCAATTAATTTGCCCAGTTAAATTTAAACAAACAAGCAAATAAATAAATAAACAAATAAAGCTAGGGTATACATATATCCTTGCAGATACCTTTCTAAGCTATGCAGGTCATTCACAGATATTGGCAGTGCTACAGTTGTGGATGGGTACTTGGCAACACACTGCTGTCCCCTCTAGTCCAGGATGGGAGGTTCACATTGGCCATGTATGTATATAGATTAGTCCACAAAGCTATGAAGTGACAATTCTGGAAGTGTATCTATAGCAGTCACCTCATCATCAGTGCATTTAGGCCATTTTTCATTTGTTTATAATTAACTAAAAACCAACACAAGCTAATGTCAGCTACATGCCACATGGTAGAGCACCACTAATCAGCAATGCCATGCTTCATTGCTTGACCCCCTGGAGGGCACCAGTTGAAATACTGGACACAAATGATCTCTACATTTGACTGCAACATAATGTTATAGGCCTTATCTGGCTGTATCTGTATTGTACTGTATAATGCAACATGCAGTGATATAACAGACCTGCTAGGGGCTCATGCCACAACATGCTTGTTTAGTGCCATTACTGGACATTTCACAGCCTGCAGGCTTTGTTGTACTTTGTTATACACCCTTATTGGGTTGCACTATATTCATTGTATAAAGTTATGTGGTAATCTGTGACAGAAAATTAATCATATTTGGATACATATGCATAAATAAGGCTTCTTTAGCACAGGTACTACATTCATAGTGTAAATGTATGTGCTGATGTGTGCTAGAAAATGAATCATATTTGAACAAAAACAAGCTGCTTTTGTCCATTACGGACATAGTTGCCAAACCAGGGATGAAATACATGATACCCATCCAGCTGTCTAAATTAAACTTGAACTTGATTAGGGAGGAACTTTGCTTCACAAAGATGGGGAGCCGGTTCCAGAGAAGGTGTAGTCCCTGGGAAGCATATCTGTCTCTTCAGTAGGTCTTATTTATAGACCTAAAATATGCACATACCTATATATATATATAATTGTATATATTATGTATTATGTATTTTATATATATATATATATATATATATATATATATATAAAATACACATACACATATAGATAATTTTAGTAATAACGCAAACTATTATAACTGAAACATCTTAGCATCAGTCCAATGCAAACAAAGTATCACAATAAAAAAACACCATATATCATCATGGTTGTGGCTTTTATAAGGGACTTTGCTGCCACTCCCCAGCTCCCTAAATATATAAACCTTGAGGGTACACAAACATAGAAACACTAGAAGCATAACAAAAGAAATAAACAGCTTTTCCCTTTACTGTAAGCCATCCAATGTCAGACACAGTATAAAACTGCATCTGTGACAAATCAGCATCTGATACAGTGAAATGAAAACAAATAAATGGTCTGTTTAAAGATACAAGACACTTCAACTGCCAACATTTAATTACATCTACATATGCATGCTACCTGTATATGTATACATATATCAATACATTTTTAAATATGGGTACCTGTTGAAAAGTAAAGTGTGTGTGTGTGTGTGTGTGTGAGTGTGTGCATGTGCATGTCTACAGAATAGACAGTACACTGAATAAGAAAATAATTGATGCTAGAGGGCTTGTAAGCTCTTCTTGTTGAATCATTTCATATGTTAAGCTGAATTGTTCCTTTGATATGTTTTGCTCAGTGTATTTTAACTGTGCACTGAATATAGATTTGTAAAGTTGGAGACAGCCTATATGATTATACCTATTCTGAGGTTTTGCTTTGTTGCACTGAACCTCATACTGACAGATATTATAACTTGCCATACAATACAGATGCTATGCAAAAATGAAGTCATTACACTACTTAATGTTCATGCATAACCGTGCATAACCAGTGCATTCTAATCAACTGCATCATTGTTGCCATTTATTTTTTCATTTATGCTACCATTACAGAATTATTTGAGACCAAAAGTGGGAAAAAAATAGACAAGCATTAAATCTATGTTTTATTTCCTTGGACTGATACACACTGCAGTGTTCTCACACACACACACACACACACACACACACACACACACACACACACACACACACACATGCACCATCTGTACTAGGAAATTTAAACTATTACATGCAAAGAGATGTAACCTTTTAAACATGAAGAAAAGTAGACTCCAGATGTTGACGTGCATGTAGATCATTGCTGAATGGTAATTTTTTTCACACAAAGAAACTCAAACTATTCTATACCAAAAGTTAAATAAACTCATGCAAACCACTTACAAATACTACTGTATCCTATACCCAATTCAGGTTTATCTTGCAAAGTTCCTCAGGCTTGAACATTTAATGACTTGAGCTATGAGGAAACAGTAAAAGTTAAGTTGTAACAGCTTTGTCTCTTAAGCAGCTTGGATCTTGTTGCCTTGATGAGCCTACAATAAAGAGACAAAACAACTGTTTTGCCCTTCTAAACAAGAACAAAAGGTTATAATGCTTACAAAGAAATATATACATTTTCTCATTTAAGAGCCCATATTGCTGCTTTTTGCTAAAATATGCACAATACTAAAATGTTTGAATGCTTTTACCATATGACTAATCTAACACAATAAGATTAAAATAAAAAAAACTGAATTCTGCTAGAGAACTTGAGTCAAAATTTTTGCCCTACAGTTTCTGTATTCCAGAGTCAAAAGTTATTCTCATTTAATTCTGGACAAACTTCTGTTGTAAAACTAGATCTTCTTCGTTTCCCGGTTAGGGGTCGCAACAGCAGAACTCCGGTCCACTAATGATTGGCAGTAGATTTTTACGGTGGCGCGGTGCCAGCCCGACACCTAACCTTCAACAAAGGCATGCCCATTTATGAATGTCCTTCGAATGCCACTAAACTGCGAGTAGGACATGCAGACTCCACACAGAAGGCACTCCATCTTGCTGTTAGGTGACAACGCTACCACTGCACCACCGCGGCTTCACATTTTCTTGTCTGCAAGACAAACCAGAATGAATATGCTGTCACAGGTAAAATGTAATAACTGTCAGCTCAGTACAAAATTTAAATGCACTTTCTTTTTAAATGACAAACAGAGGGATTATCTAGAAGTGATAAACATAAAATATTGTGCATGCTTTCTGCATAGTTATACTGTGTCATTTCTCTAATGCATAATGCACAGATTAATATGATGTAGATGTGTAGGGTGCTATTTTGGGGAATATTCAAGACAGTGAAAGTTGTGTTCTGTGTAACTGTTTATCAGACAGCACAATTATTTAATCAAATGCTGAACACTGACAACATCATAAGACTACAGCACTTAATGCACATACCTGCAAAGAACCAGGCAGCCACTACCAAAAGTGAACAGGTAGCAGATGTTACATATCCCACAGAGTGTTTCAAACTCAGCCATTGCCATCCAGTGTTGAATCACTGCACAAGTATGTATATACCCTTCCCCTACACCAAGGTAGGTGCATTTATTTTTATCTGCTAGAGCAGATGAGTATCTGCCAGCATTGGTGGTCCCATTGGTAGACATCTGTAAAGTACATACTGAGCATATATCTTGGCACCCAGGGATGGAGTAAGCTCATGTACCTGCAGGACAATAATCTACGTATCTTCAACATAGTCATCACTACTTGGGCAGAAGTCTGCCATCCTTACAGGGTCTGTGCATACCTAACAGTGGTATACATTGCAGAAATAGACCTCTGAGTGTTGTCAAAGACTTTGTATATCATATAATAACAGCATGTACTCCACATACATATGGATGTACTGAAAAATATCTAATCTGTGTGAGGTCCTTAATACTGTTCCACAGTTGTGGGTGCATCAGAATGTGCAGCATCATTCAGCAGGCCTACAGCTGTGTACACTCTATAGACAGGTCAGTAGCAGCTCAGTGGCAGCATGAGTAAGCCTTATCACACTACAACTGCCTTAGCACTGGCGACATGGATGTGGGGTGGTACACCACATAGCCTACTCTGTACACTTGTGCAGGCCACCATACACTAACCAGCACTAGGTGCCTCAGCATGTGACAGAAGCTGTGATGCAGAAATGAATGTGCCAGCAGCCATGTTAGTATTTGTTGTAAAACAATGTATTACTGCAGTGTCTGCTTGATAGAACACATCTACAGACATGTTTGCTGTATGCAGTGCCTCAGCAGTGCAATCTTCTCTACCTATTGCTTTTAGCCACCTCAGTGATTTTGATGTTACCATTGTGAAGCAGACAATGCCTTGAGATCCATGCTGCATATTTTATACTATGTGCATGTGGGGGTGTGCAATTATTGTTAGAGAAGTACTACTGTCAGTGCTACCATCTCCCTCAAGTACCACTGTGTGCATGTGTGTGTTTGTGTCCACATATGTATGTGCATTTTATTTATATTACTACTTTTTTCATCGATATTACGCATGTCCCAAGAATTAATTCTCACTGCATGCAAAACCTAAGCAAACCATCATTTTTTGTAGCGGACAAGACCCCTGCACCTTCTACACCACCTGCTAATTATATGTTCTAACTCCAAGATCACACAATTCCTGGGGAAAAGGGTATATTCCCCTACCCGGGGACTGTCAATCTTGCATGCCTGTGAATCATCTGCTTAGTCAATCAAATTAGGTCGATTAAATAAGAAGTTATGTACTCACCGTAATGTTCATTATGTGTTGCCCATTTTCATTCTTCCTCAACTGATGAGTTCAGATCTGATCGCTTGGATCCAACTCGACTGTTGCTAAACCTTGTGGCAATCAAAAAACTCTCAAGTTTCTCCCTTACCCATAATGCACAAACCCCAATTAACTCAGATCTTGTTTGTTGCATTAGTAAAAAGTATAAGGTGAAAATTATTATGGAGAAGCTATACCTGGAGCTTATATAAAACACAAGAGGGTACACAGCTCCAATAAACCCTCATTCTTCCAGAAGCCTTCAGGATGGGGGATGGTGGGAGGGGAATTGAGGAAGAATGAAAATGGACAATATAGATGGAACGTTATGGTGAGTACATAACTTCTTAATCTGATGGTGTTAATTTAAATACTGTCCTCAACTGATGGGACACAGACCCAGCTACCTAATTTCCAAGGAAGACTCGAGAAATGATATTCCTGAGCACCATAGAACCAAAAGATACCCTTCTTCTCTGACCAAGTATAATTTGTAGTGAGTAATAAAAGTATTGGGGGAAGCCCAAGTAGCTGCTGCACAAATTTCATCCATGGACACTCTGGACTGAAAAACTGAGGAAGCTGCCATGGATCTGGTGGAGTGGGCTTGAACAGGCTTTGTCAGAGCAATACCTAAATTGTTATACACAAAAGAAATACAATTTGTTATCCATTTATATAGAGTAACTTTGGTAACTGAATTATCCAATGTTGGCTCCACATATGAAATAAATAATCAATCAGATTTTCTGTTTTTTTTGTCCTTTGTAAATAAGAATGTAACTGTCTATGAACATCCAACAAATGTACTACATATTCTCCTTTGTTAGAAATTTTGGAAAAGAATACTGGCAAATCAATCGATTGATTTATATTGGATTCTGACACCATCTTTTGAAAAAATGACGGGTTAATAGATAGAGTAACTCTGCCTTTATGAAAAATCAAGTATAGGGGTTTTGAACATAATGCACAGATCTCAGAAATTCTTCTAGTTGAGGTAATGGCCACTAAAAAATCGTCTTCCATGAAAGATACTTGAGTTCACATTTAACTGAGGGTTCAAATGGAGATTGTGTAAGAGACTGCAGCACAAGGTTTAGGTCCCAAGGGGGAGTAGGATATTTAAAGAGTGGCCTTAAGAGTATAGTGCCTTTCAAAAAAGCTTTGTTTAACTTAGGGGAAGCTACAGAAGAACCCTTTATTCCAACATGAAAATTGGAAATGGCTGCTAATTGTACTTTGGCAGTAGAAGAACTAGCTCCTTCTTCAAAATGATTTGCTATATTGTGAATGGGGCTGAAAAGGGGTCAATATTACTGTTTTGAGCCCAAAAAACAAATCTCTTCCATTTGCTGGAGTAAAGGTTTCTGGTGGAAGGTCTCCGGGAGGACAAAAGAATACAACAGACAGGAGAAGACACCATAGGCTGCCTGGCTATTAATGGAACTGCAGGAACCAGGCATTCAGCCTGAGATTCACTATATCTGGATGTATCGTGCCTGTTGGGTGAGACAGAAGGTCCAAAACTGGATCCAGAAACCAAGGTGGTTGAATCAGGTGAGGCCAAAGGAAGGGAAACCAACTTTGTTGAGGCCAATAACGGGATATGAGGATGACCTTGCTCTTCAACCTTGCAGCTTTCTGAAGAAATCTGGGTATTAATGGAGTGGGAGGGATATGCATAAATGAGACAGGGGACCAATCATGAAGTAGAGTGTCCCTTGAGGATTCTCCCTATGGGGGTATTAGGGCAAAGTAGCTGCTGCATTTGCTGTTCAGCGGGATGCAAATAGATTGCAGCAGGGCTGGTCCCATTGTCAGAAGATTATTTTTACAATCTTTTTGTTGAGGGACCATTCGTGAGGTAGAAGAATGCACCTGCTCAATTTGTCTGCTATCACTTTGGATTTCCCTGGAATGTACGTTGCTAAAAGAAAGCAGTTGGAAGAGATTGCCCAATGCCACACTCTGGGAGCTTTTGACAATGGGTAGGATTTGGTCCCTTCCTGTTTGTTGATGTACCAGACGACTGACATGTTGTCCAACTGTATTGCCATTGTCTAAAAAGGGAGAGCATTCTGAAATGCCTGCAATGCAAACAGCACTGCTCTCTTCTCCACGACATTTTATATGCAAACTGGCCTCTTTGGGGGACCAGGTGCCTTGGACTGTCCACCACAGATAATGCCCCTCCACCCTAGCTAGGAAGCCTCAGTTGTTACTATGGCTTTGGGCAGAGAGGGAATGAATGGGTAACCTTGAAGAACATGGTCTGAATGAATCCACCATTTCAGATCTTTCAGTTGTGAGTGACTCTTATCTTGTAAGGCATGGGTTAATAAAGAATCAGCCACTGAGCAGGTAACAACCACTGTAGATTTCTCATGTAAAACCTGGCAAGAGGTACTAAGGTTATTGCTGCCGCCATTGATCCCTGAGACTGAAGGACCAGTCAGGCTGAAATTGAAGTGCTGCAGATTATATTGTTGACTTGAAATCTTATTATCTGAACTCTCAGTAATGGAAGGGAAGCAATGGTTGCCTTTGTATTGAAAATTACTCCTATAAGCTTTGAGTCAGTTCCAGATGAGATTTGTTGTAGTTTACAGTAATCCCCAGATGAGAGCAAGTCTGGAGAACCTGGTCTCTTGCACATATGAGTTCATGACTGGTCAGAGTAGTAATGAGCCAGTCGTCTAGATATGGAAACACCCGGAATCCTTGTAGTTTGAGGTGAGCTGCTACTACTGCCATGCACTTGGTAAACACCCTGGGGGCTGTGGTGAGTCCAAAGGGCAGTACTTTGACTGATAATGACTGGCTCCCAGCCAGAAGTGTAAGTACCTTTTGGACTGTCTGTTAATCTTTTTGTGATAGTACATGTCCTGAAGATCTATAGAGTACATCCAGTCATCCTTGCTCAGAAATGGGGGAATGGACTGAACCATGACCATCTGAAACTTGGTTCTTCGAATCGACTAGTTTGAAGAGATTCAGTATTGGTCTCCAGTTCCCTGTTTTCTTTGGCACTAAAAAGAACCCTGAGTAAGTTCTGGATTCTATCTGGTCTGGTGGGAACTCTTGGATGACTCTGTTTTCTAGAAGCTTTTGTATTAGAATTGCTGCTTATTCCCTCTGACTGGGTGGAACATCAGAGATTTTCTTTGGGATTGGGGAAGAAAGGGAAAAAGGTATAACATATCCTCTGCATCGAAATATCTTTTGTTATATCTAGCCAGGCTCTCTGGTGCAGGGCTAAATGTCCGATGACTGTCTCCAGAGGTGGACAATTGGGCCTCCTTTAAGGAGCACTGGTAGGGTCTGTCAAAGAAAGATTCTCTGGAATCCTAGTTCTGCGGGCCTCCTCTGCCACAGGGGTATCTTCATGCATTTGAGTTCCCCTCCTCTGCCTCTAGTGGAAAGGACCCTGAGACTTCTTGAACCACATTTTTCAACCAACTCGTTGATTCCTGGAAAAAGTTATTTGAGGAGTTGAAAAAATGTATGCCCACAGCAGACAAGGTCTTTTCAGCCTTTTCACATCTGGACAGAGTTTCTTTTACCTTGGGGCCAAATAAATACAATCCATCAAACGAAGCATTGATGAATCATTTTAATCGGAGTTGCTGGCTACTGAGACTTGTCTGCATATATCAACTGGACACAAGCTGATTTAAGTATACTTTTCTCTGCACTTATTTAAGATTTGAGTCAGTAAATATTGTGTGTCTTTGATTCAGTAAATATTGTGTGTCTCTGTCTCTCTGCAGTTAGTCCCCACCCCTCCCTGTTTCCTTTTGTGGTGTTAATCTTGGTAGCTTTGGAATTGCCTGCCCCTGCTGTAAATCTGTTTTTGCACACCCCTCCTGGACCCATCTCATTTGTTCACTCAACTGAGTACAGTGAGATCATATTTTGATTTCAGATACTCCTACCAGTCCCATCTCCTCTGCAGTGTACCAAGAGAGCACTTGGGAAGGACATTCCCCTATAGTATCTTAATCTGCTCTGTTTCCTCCCTCTCAAAAAAATGCACTTCATCTGCTTTACTGTATTTGTGTTTCTTCCTACTTTATTACCTTATTTTGCTTTTGCCTCTTCATAAAAGTACTCAATTGAATTTATTCTGCTGCCTTTATTACTGCTTGTTAGTAGCCTGATTAAATTGTAACTGTTATTCTAAGGCCCTTGGTTTAAGCACTTGGGCTTCAAAACAGTTGTTTTACATTAAGAAGGTGTGTGGTCTGCACTGTTGCGGCAGGACAGGTAGCATACATCCTTCTAAGTTGGGAACTTCTGATTGAAGGCTCAGTGTCTGTTATTCTAAAAGTGTATTAGTTCTGGGTTAAGCACTTGGACTTCAGGCCAGTTATTTTACATTAAGAAGGTTTGTGGTCTGCACTTTTGTGGGAGAAGAGGCTAGATTCTGCCCTTCTGAGCTGGGAATTTCTGGTTAAAGGCTTATTGCGCATGCTTACTTGAACTGTTTTTTTCTGAAATCGGTATGCCTTGTTTGCTGTAGCATAGACTAGATTCAGGCCGGCTGGATGTAGCTTTGTTTGTATAACTTGTGCACTGATACAGGCCATCTTTTTTGGAGAAGGTTTCTCTGTACCATAGTGGCAGGACTGTGCAGTTAGAACTTGTCTGATTGAAGACTGCTGGAATAGGGCTCACTTTTGAGTTTTTTAACTGGTTATTTGGGTAAAGTATTGTTTTGATTGTATCTGCTCTATTTTTCTGAAAAAAAACCCAATGTATATATATATATATATATATATATATATATATATATGGGTCTACTTCATATGGTCGACAGGCCATATGATCGACAGTTCATTTGGTCGACAAGCAGATTTGCCCCCTCCCCAATGTTGTGCGACCCTGGAGTTGATATATATAGTTAGGGGGGGGCACAGCTCCCAACATTGGGGGGTGTGGGGGTGAAGCCCCCCCACATAAAATGCTTGTCGACCAAATGAACTGTCGACCAAATGAGTTTCGATCATATGGCCTGTCGACCATATGAAGTAGACCCATATATATATATATATATATATATATATATATATATATATATACATACTTGTTTCCCACCTTTCTGAACTAGTATAGTCCAGTTTTCAGGTCACTGCTGAATCCAGGGTGGTGTTACAAGTTTCTGTGTTGCCCATACTTTACTTGGACAGAAGGAAGTTTCTCTGTTCACCTGTGAGAGAGGGGAGCTTTGAGCAGCCTATCTGTCCCTGGAGGAGTGGTTTCAGCCCAGATGTTAGTAGTTTATTGGCCATTTTGGGCTAATTTCTATCTCTGTCACTTCCCTGCTATAAAAACTGCATTTGCGCAGTTTTTGCACTTGTATTCTGCTCAGCAAGTGCCTTCCAGGTGTTCTGCAGAGTCTACAGCAGCAGAGAGACAAAAGAGAGTTTGGAGTGATTAAGTATCATTTTTCTGCTTTTCTTTCTGTCTTAACTAATTCTGCCTAAAACACCATTTTTTTGCGTTTCTGTGATTTAAAAAGTTTGTTATTGCTACATATTGTACTTATTTGCTGCCTGCACTTGAATTACATCATTTTTTCTGTTTAAATAACCTGTTTATCTGTTGTAGGCTACTCACTAAAGTGTGATAGCCTTTTCTGTGCATTTAAAGTGCTGTTTTGATTGTATATGCTCTATTTTCTGAAAAATAAAATAAAAAAAAAAAAATATACTTGTTTCCCGCCTTTCTGAACTAGTATAGTCCAGTTTTCAGGTTATTGCTGAATCTAGGGCTGTGTTCCAAGTTTCTGTGTTGCCCATACCTTACTTGGATAGAAGGAAGTTTCTCTGTTCACCTGTGAGAGAGGGGAGCTTTGAGCAGCCTATCTGTCCCTGGAGGAGTGGTTTCAGCCCAGACATTAGTGGTTTATTGGCCAGTTTGGGCTTATTTTGATTGTATCTGCTCTATTTTCTGAAAAAAACAAAAAAATAAAATATACTTTTTCATGCTTTTCTGAACTAGTATAGTCCAGTTTTCAGATTATTGCTGAATTCAGGGCTGTGTTACAAGTTTCTGTGTTGCCCATACCTTACTTGGATAGAAGGAAGTTTCTCTGTTCACCTGTGAGAGAGGGGAGCTTTGAGCAGCCTATCTGTCCCTGGAGGAGTGATTTCAGCCCAGAAGTTAGTAGTTTATCGGTCATTTTGGGCTAATTTCTATCACTTTCACTTCCCTGCTATAAAAACCGCATTTGTGCAGTTTTGCGCACTGGGCAGCGCCGTTTAGCTAGAGTTAAACTATTCTCTGCTCCACAAAGTCTACTCTTCATTTTCCCTTGGAACTAGACAAACCTTCAACTTCAGCACTCAAACCATTCATTTCAGAGTCAAGCACTTGCTTAAAACTCATAGCAAGCACTAATTAACCCTAGCAGTAGACCCCCCTATACTGTCCAGAAGGATAAAGCTCTCTATTCGTCCCCACCAACCAATCAGAAAAACAGCCTATTCAGGCATGTCCAAAGGGCAGTTTCCGGTGTACTCTCCAGTCCAACTGGTGAATCTAGGCATTTTGAGGCAATGTTACAACTGCCTCATGTACACAGACAACCCTCTCCTCCTACCACCAGACATTAATATATGCGAGAGATCTAATTATACAGCCAAACTGGAGGCAAAGCTCTCTCAACCCAAGACTGGAACTGACAGTCAAGAGGAGAAGGGTAATACTTGCACCACACCACCAGTCTCACATAGACCTAATAAACCAACACTGGCAAATAACACACACAAATATATGAAAACATACTCGGACGCTCTAAATAAAAATCTGCAAAAGCAACAGAGACCTCCAAAGCAGACATCCAAGCAACCTCCATACCCCATCACCAACCATGAAACACATACTTCACATAATCAGTGTGCCACGCAATCACAGCCCTTAATGCAAAATAACATACCCAACACACTAGTAATAGGTGACTCTATAGTCAGGCACACTGATGTCCCACTAACTAGGCTGGATAAGGAGAAGGGTGCAGTAAGCTGCCTGTCGGGTGCCAGGATTTGCCACATAACACAAACACTCAGGTCACTCCAGAACAAGTAGAGATACAACTCTGTCATTGTCCATGTTGGTGTGAATGACCTGAGACATACCTCCCTGGACTACATGAAAAGAGACATGAAATAGCTCTCTGATCATGTAGCCCAGGCTGGTATGACCCTGACCCTGAGTAGCATCCTGCCCTCACCAAGAAAGATGCCACAGTATAAAGAAAAACAATGATCAATTTCAACAATTGGCTAAGTTTCTGGTGTCATTCAAAGGGGATCCAGTATCTGTCTGCCTGGGATGACATGCTCGACAAGCCATGTTGCTTCGCAAGAGATGGCTTGCATCTGTCACCCTTAGGCTTTTAAATACTGGCCAAGGCTCTTGCCACCCCCCCATAGTGCCTTTTTTAGGCATGGATCAAAAGACAAACCCACCACCACAAATAGCACAAGTAACCAAAACTGAGGGTAATGCTACTCAATACCAGAAGTCTAAACCTCAAAATGCATGCACTTGAGGCACTCCACAGTATGGAGAACATTGACATCTGTGCAGTAACAGAAACCTGGTTTAAGGCTCCTGAGAGCCCCCCAGCACTACTAGGCTATAACTCATACCATACCTTCCGCCCACAAAACCAGGACCGAAACACAAAAGGTGGGGGTGTATCCATATTCATCAAGGATACTCACACCTCCAGGTTAGTGGCACAGCACAATGCATCAGAGAACATCCATGTGCAACTAACAATGGGCAAAACTGCAATCCAAATTGTATCTTGCTACAGATCGCCCACCATGGCCCAGGACCCCAACTCCGCATTTCTGGAGGCACTGGGAAATATGAAGGTCCTACCAAACATAAACTGGGAGAACTACTCAAGTTCTAACTCCCTTGCCCACTGCTTCCTAGAATTTATAAACTCAAATGACCTGGATCAACTGGTCAACACCCCCACCACAGGAAACAACATATTGGACCTGGTAATCACCAAAATGGGCAACCGGTGTTCCACACCAGAGGTTAACCCCTCGCTGGTTAGATCAGACCATAGACTAATAACTCTGGATATCCACATTTTGCCCCCACCCCCAATCAAGGAAACCACCACGAAAAACTTTTCAAAAGCAAACTTCACATTACTTAAGACCAAGGTGGAAAGGTTCACAGCCCCCATGCTAAAAGGACAATGTTGTCCAAGCTGCTGAAACCTTTACAAAGGCACTCTATGAGCATCTGCAGGAATGCAGGGATTGTGCTAGCCCAAGTAAAACCAAGACTCATTCCTCCAAGAAAAGGAAACCAGTCTGGTGGACACCTGCCATAAACAAGCTATACAACAGAAGGAGGAAACTAGTACAGAAAAGAGTAAAACACCAAGAAGGAAAGACATCCCTGATCAGTATTAGTAAGAAACTATGATCCCTCATTAAATCATCCAAGGCTAGTTTCGAAAGAAAAATTGCCAATGAC
Organism: Protopterus annectens; assembly: GCF_019279795.1. NCBI lineage: Eukaryota > Metazoa > Chordata > Ceratodontiformes > Protopteridae > Protopterus > Protopterus annectens. The sequence continues at coordinate 1,472,024,721 of NC_056729.1, forward strand.
TCCAAAGATAACCACAAAGCATTCTTTAGCTATGTCAAGAACCTAAGTGGAAACTCTCAGATCTCCTCTGAGTTAGTGCAGAATGGCACAAAATACACTGAACTGACCATTCTGGCAGGCAGGTTTAGTGCAAACTTCACCCCCCTCTCACCCCCTAAAGGGCCCATAACCATACCATAAGAATGTAGGGCCCTGTCAATCACCAACAGACAGGTAAAAACAGCCCTATCCAAAGCCAAAAACACAGCTTCAATGGGACCAGACGGTGTCCCAGGCTGTGTCTTACAAGAGCTCCAAAATGAACTAACCCCTCACCTAAACACACTGTTCAAACTCAGCCTCTCTACAGGTTACGTACCCACAGAGTGGCTCACAGCAACAGTTATCCCGATCCACAAAGATGGAGCCACAAAGGACCCTGGGAACTATCGCCCTATAAACCTGACTAGCCTGGTCTGCAAGGCTATGGAATGCATCATCATGGAACTTATTAACAGAGACATTGGGAACTTCCAAACCTTGGACCCTACCCAGTTTGTCTTTGTTAAGGGCAGATCATGCCTCCTAAACCTGGTGGACCTCTTTGAGATGGTTACCAAGGCATTAAACGAGGGAAATGAGGTCCACACAGCCTACCTAGACCTTGTAAAGGCTTTCGACACAATTCCCCATTCTAGTATTATAGACAATCTCACCAGCTTGAACATAAACCCCTATGTCACGACATGGGTTGCCAGCTGGCTCATGGATAGAATCTACCATGGTGAGAGTTGCAGGCTCTACGTCCGACTCTAAACCAGTTACAAGTAGCATCCCCCAGGGCTCAGTCCTAGGACCCCTCTTGTTTGGTATATACTTCTCAGAGGTACAGGCAAGCACAGGAGGACTTTGGCTGACCAAGTTTGCAGACGACTGCAAACTAAGAGCCATAATTGATTCTCCAGCTGATACAGACACCCTCCAGATGGGTCTCACTAAGATGGATGCCTGGTGTCAAAATCATGGCCTCAAGCTAAATGCCAAAAAGTGCATAGTCATCCCCTTTGGAAAAAACAAAGTACCAGTAAACTACCACATAGGTGGTAGTCCCCTAAATACAGAAAATATAATAAGAGATCTGGGGACCCAAGTAGATAGTAATCTCTCCTTTGATAATCATATTGCCAAGGTGGTTACAAAATCCTTCTATGTGGCCCATCTAATTACAAAAGGGTTCGCATCCAGATCAAAAGAGGTCATTGTGCCCCTCTACTCATCACTCATCAGACCCATCATAGAGTACAACACCCCATTTGGGATGTACCTTACAAGACACCAACAGCTGGAAGGACCACAGAAGTACCTCACCAAGAGGATCACTGGCCTGAAACAGATGCCCTATGCAGTTTGAAGAAACTACAGCTGTAATCGGTTGAATACCGCCTACTCAGAAGTGATCTCTGCCTGACATACAAGGCCATGTCCAACCCAGAATTGATGGACATGCTGCACCTAAAGAAAACCTTATCCCCTCAAGCCACACGCTCTAGGGATCTAAACCTCACCACAACAATAAATAGGACGTACTGGAGGGATAGATTCCTGTCCCAGACACTTCCCATGCTTTGGAACAAGATCCCAATCTACATTAGGCAGAGCTACTCGATAACACTCTTCAAAAGAAACCTTGACGAGTGGATGGGAAACAGAAAGTTTACCTCGGGGATCACTTCAGTGGCTCTGCTGGACAGAGGCCCAGGGAACTAATCTAAGGGGGCGGTGAAAGCCAACACATTCCGGCTAGGCTTATAAATGCCTTCGGGTATATAGCGTAGTACCTACCTATGAACACTGCTCCCACGGTGAAGCATGGTGGTGGCAGCATCATGCTTTGGGGTTGCTTTTCTTCAGCTAGAACTGGGTTTAAGTCAAGGTGGGGAGAATTATGAACAGTTCCGAATACCAGTCACGTTTGGCCCAAAATCTTCAGCCGTCTGCTAGGATGATGAAGATGAAGAATTTCACTTTTCAAATCAACAAAAGAATGGCTTCACCAGAAGAAAACTAAAGTTTTGGAATGGCCCAGTCAGAGTTCAGACCTACATCCAATAGAAAATCTGTGGGGTGAACTGAAGAGGGCTGTGCACAACAGATTTGGAGCACTTTTGCAAGGAAGAGTAGGCAAATATTGCAAAGTCAAGATGTGCCATGCTGATAGACTCCTACCCAAGAAGACTGAATGTTGCAATTAAATCAAAAGGTGCTTCAACAAAGTATTAGATTAAGGGTGTGCACACACAACAAAGTATTAGATTAAGGGTGTGCACACAACAAAGTATTAGTTTAAGGGTGTACACACTTATGCAACCAGCGATTTGTAAGTTTTTTTATTTTTTATATTTTTTCCCCCTAACAGATTTATTTGTTTTTCAATTGAATTGCACAGGTAATAGGTCCCATTAAAGGTGGGAAATCTTTGGAATGATTTACTGTGGTCTAATTTTTTTATATCACAAAAACCTGCCATTTTAACTGGGGTGAGTAAACTTTTTATATCCACTGTATTTATAAATAAATATACATATATGTGTGTGTGTGTGTGTGTGTGTACAGAAAAATATATAAACACCTTAATAATGACTACCTATTCCCATTTTTTTCCTACATGAGGTAAAGGTGTCAAGTCAATTGTCGCCCCCCGGATTCACAAATCCTCCATGTAAGACTAAATAAGTCTTACTCGGAGGCTGCAGTTGAATGGTATGACGTCAGTGTGTCATGAATATTCATGAGGGCACGCTGACTCAACCGAAAGTCTAACACGGACCGTGCAGGAAAGCAAGGGGCATGTCCGATGGCCGAGCAGTCTGAATGTCCAAGCCCCTGCAATGGTCCGAAAAGAAACATGTAAACACAGAAGAGCGAGTCTACTCAAATGTCCATGCACCTAACACCACACTCCCTGACATTATAAACCCCCATCACAGTTATAAAAAGTAAAACCTTAATTTTATTTTATTTTTATACCCGAAATAGCTGCCCGTATTTGCGCGTGTGTGTGCGGGTGTGTCCATTGCTTAGCTGCAGTTAGAAATCCCGACATGGAAGAGCATAAGAAAGAATGTTTATGCAAATCACACCAAATAGGAATAGCGTAATGGTAGAGCGTTCGCTCAAAGAGGAGACATTCACGGTTTGAGTCTCACCACTCCCCTTCCTATTTATGTTTTAAATCAGTATATGAAATAATACCTGACATATATGATTAAAATATTGCTAAAAAGCAGTGAAATGGCCAATGTATCAGTGAACAAAATATATATTTTTAAAGGACCCTGATATATAATTGCCCGCAATTAAGCAGCGCTTTACCCAGCGCAATATAGGTGCCCATAGTTCAGCAGTGTTTTACCCAGCACAAAAGAGTTGCCCATAGTTAAATAGCACTTTACCCAATGCAATAGAGGTGCCCATAGCTAAATTGCGCTTTACCCAGTGCAACAGAGTTGCCCATAGCTAAATAGCACTTTATCCAGCGCAATCTGTTTGCGCGGACATGCGTGCCACGCCAATCAGCGCATCGTAGGGCAACGTGCAGCAACGTAGAGTAAAGTTGCTTAAACACAGCCACATCCCTAGCCTGTCTGGACAGTATTAAAATAAAATGAATGACAAGGTTCGAACCCAGGACTCTGTGCACCATAATCAAAGTACTGAACCACTAAGACATGACAGCTTAGGAGAAACAGCCACTGTTAACATACATATACTTAGAAATGGTAGATTAACCATTACTAAGCAGGTCTGCAGTCAGCCGAGAATTTTCAAAAACGGCCAATCACAAAAAAGTGCGGGAAATGCGGCATATTTAAGGCCCATAGGTGGGAATACTCGCCATAACTGATTGTAGCTCACATCTGCAGTTAGAATGGCTGGTTCTGGAGAGGGTACATGCTTCCAAGCACAACGTTGGGGCATCGAGTAGTCGAAACACATGGTTTGGCTCCTTGTCCACCGTCATGAGTCAAGACTCCTGGAGGGCCAGTTCCAAGGGACGGAGAAGAAGGCAGAGGCTTGGAACCGGTTAGCTCATGACCTCACTAGTGTCACAGGCATTTCTCGGACTGGTGAGCAGGTCCGTCACCACCATGCAGACCTGAAGAGACGGAAGCAGGACCTACTGAACCAATGGATACTGAACAATGAACACAACCCTAACGGGGTGGATTAATGGTTAGGGTGTTTGACTTACAAACCCCAGGTGCAGGGTTTGAGTCTCACAAGGGATAATTGGCTAGGCTTAAAATGGCTTGCAAGGGCAGTTAGCCTAATACTAACCTATGAACCTAACAGTCAATGTTTAAGTGGACGAGCTTTTTAAGGCCCATGGGATGCAAGATGCCCCACAACTGAGTAGGTAGCCATGGAATGCAGTATGTAAGACTCGATAATTGATTCTGTATAATGGATAGGTATGTCTCAATATCCCTTCATTTACTTCACAGCTGCAGGTGACCATACTGTGAATCAGCAAGTCTATGCAGATAGGCTGTTAAGGCTGCGCCACCAGGCAGGTTAGTGATTATTCTGCATGTATTGTTATATAAAATAGGGAAGAGAGCATGCAAGAAAGTGCTGTAGTCCAATAATACAGCCATAAGATGCCCTGAATAAGTCCTCTGCATGTACTGTCAGATAAAAAAGTCAGAGAGCCAGAAAAAGAGTGTAGTAACCCATTAAGAAAGGTAAAATATGTCCAGAATAATATCTCTGCAGGTACTGTCATATAAAATAAGTGAGTGAGCCTGAAAAAGAGTGCTCTAACCTATTAATAAAGGTATAGTATGTCTTGAATATGTCTTCTATATGCACTGTTATATCAAATAAAGGAGCGAGCATGTGGAAAAGTGTGTAATGGAATTAATATAGGTATAAAACCCAGGAGTGTGTCTGTGTTACTTACTTTGAAATGTTGTTGTACCCTTGCATTATACAAATAGTACTGTTTTAATAAGTGCTGGCAACCCAGAGTTGGGCAGTCCCATCTAAAGTGGGTGATGGAAGTGCTAGTAGCTGTGAAGCATATATACAGTCCTCAACAGTCAGTTACTGGCTGGCATGCATAAGTAAATCTGGCACACGAGTAGCATGTTAATTTGTTCCCCAGAAATGTGAGTGTGCTTCAAGAAATGCAGGGTTTTAATAAGTGCTGGCAACCCAGAGTTGGGCAGTCCCATCTAAAGTGGGTGATGGAAGTGCTAGTAGCTGTGAAGCATATATACAGTCCTCAACAGTCAGTTACTGGCTGGCATGCATAAGTAAATCTGGCACACGAGTAGCATGTTAATTTGTTCCCCAGAAATGTGAGTGTGCTTCAAGAAATGCAGGGTTCTGTACTGAACTGAATATGTCATGTGAACACATCCAGATATGTAGATAAAGAAATATAAATAAAATCAAGAAATATGTAGCAGTAACATCTGCATCTTGGACAGTTAGTATGTCAGATATAGGTCAGGTATATAATGAACTAACCAAACCCATTACACAACCTAATGCATGTTGGCAAGTGTAATAATACATGTAGGGGATATACACTTGCAGTCACTAGGAATGTAGTGTAGACTAAACGTACTTATAAGATGTTAATTTAGGTTTATTTCTACACCCTACTGTATGTGCATAAACCATGCAATTCCACACCTCAATGGGTATGTGTAATCTCAAATATTTGTTGGGACATATGTCCTATTGTTCTATAAATATTTGCATTCACTTTGATGCATGTGCCCTGTTCAAACACCACAATCATGGTGGCCTGTTGCTACCAATCATCCCTGCATGCTGTTGGAATGCCCACTGCCGTTCAATATATGCATGTGTTATGCTTGCTGTTCAACTGTTGGAACCTTGGTGTGTTGGGTTAATGGGAATATTACTGCATGATGTTACAACTAATCTGGAATGCTGTTGTTTATGTTGTAATTAAACACACCTAATCACAGAACGTATGGGAAGGCTGGCCCCAGCGGACCCACCTCTCCCTCCTCAGCTGGCGCATCCACCTGGCACCAACAGGTCCGGCCTGGGCTCCCCTCCTCCATTGGTCCTGTGCCACCTTTGGGCAGAAGCACTGCAGGGGATGGGGCTCGCCCCCCCGTGCAAGCATGGGCAGAGAAGGGCCACCTGTCACACTTCGAAGGGTCCGGGCTGTGGTGCGTAGGGAGATCCAGCGTTCAGTCGCTGATCCCCTATGCCAGCTCGAGGTGAGAGTGGTGTATCTCACGGTTGAGCCTGCCCATCCTACGCAGCCCCCAGCACAGCCACCCTCGGGGCTGTGAAGGTGCAGTGGTGACTGCCCATGGGTAGGGATCTCAGTTCCACTGTTACCATCTGTGGGCTTATGGGCTTGCGATTTCCAAACATCCGTCCCCGTCAATTGTGTTCACCCACCCCATGTGTCATACACCGCCTCTGTATGCGTCTTGTTTGTCTTGTCTGTTTACCACCCCAACCTACCTCCCCAAACATACCTACTTCCTCTACCTCACTTTCCACTCTCACCTGAAAAAAAAAAAAAGGGGCAATCTGTACCCACAAAAAAATTATGCCCCATACATAGCTGCTCATTTCACACACATGTCCGCTGGACATGTAAACTGATAATCATAATTGGCAGTACAACATACTTTGTTGTCCTCAACCCTCTCCCAGGGGTGGAAGGTTTCAAATTTCACTCCAAATTCATTGCATATGCACAGCTGTTGCTGGTAAAGAAATGGGCAGCTATGGACCTTCCCTACACCCGTCCTGCACATCCCGAGCTTGTTTTCCTACTGTCTTTCCCTCTTTGTGCCCCCTTTTTCACAACTTTCCTATCTCCCCATTTTCTTTTCTTTAAAAGAAATTAGCGTGGGGGTTAGCGGGAGTAAGCACTTTTAAGCAGTAGTAAGCGTGTTTAAGCGAGTGTGTGCATGTGTGGGCTTAGCTTAGTATTGCTAAGCGTCACGCAAACCCGCGCAAGCCCACTTACAACTGCTTATAGGTGCCTTAGTCACTCTATGCCAGGGCCCTTGTCCTGCTCAGCAGCAAAATAAAATACCTCTGCCAGTCTCGAACCCCAGACCATTGACACAATAGACTGCATGAATTACCACTAAGCCACAGCAGATATACAATAACCTGGTGCTCAAATAAATATAGCATGCATTTCAATGGCTGAATGTAAATAAAAAATAGGGAGGCCATAACACAAAGCTTGTTTTGTGGATCTTTACCAGCAATTGTTGTGAAATGCATTACATGAGTGTGATATGAGAAGCAGCCATTCTAGCAGCAAATAAAGTTACAGAGGCACTTTACAACCCCCACACAGTATCATAGCAAGACAAACAGTGGCAAATCTGAGTAGGGCACAGGCCATACTACCCAACTGTGACTACTTTACAGGGATGTCCCTGATGGTGACACATATTTAGGCTGTGTCCCTCTGAATCCCTCTGAAAAGTACTGACGTCAGTCAGAAAGGTGGGGTATTACATAATGAATACTGACAATAATAACAGTAGACACTGCTTGTACTTCATAAAAGGAGTACGTATCTATATGCACTGCTTTACACAAGTCTAGACGTGTACTGTCTCTATTATGTGTAAGGTGCACTTCACATTTAACTACCTATCGCTGACTCCATGCAAAGATGTATCTGAGTGTTTCATAGGCCTAGCAGAGGCACAAATGCACAAGCATAGCAGCTATCCTGCTGTTACACACACTGCAAATAGCTGTGGTAGGACTTCCACAGCCATAGCCTTATGTAGGAGTACAACACGGAAATACCAAAGGATGTAGCAATGTACTGGTAGCAACAGACTGTAACAATGCCATTGTACTAGTGAGGAAAACACCTGTGGGTTGCACAGACAAAGAATAACAGTGTAACATTTCACTACCATCTGGATAGGTTCACAGTTGGGAACTATGCAGACAGACCACCTGCCTTGATAAACCAACAGGTATACACCAATCCTTTAAGTCCAGTAAGATAACATTCACACACTAATACATAATGCTCTCTGTATGTCAGCAACCTCCCCCCCCACACACACACACACACACTTTAAATATACTTGTGTGTTTAGGGTCTAGCAAGGATGCAGGTAGGCATACACAGTACTGGAATAGTCCAGTTGTCCTGTGAATCCGTGCTAATGTCAACAATAAAACCACAAACCCTGCAGATGTTAGTACATTAATATTCACAGTATAACAGTTCATAAACAGTTCATGTGCCAAATGAATACTTCTCAATAACTACATTTGTATGGCAGTCAATTATATGAGTAGAAAAGAAACTACATAGTCAAAGAAATGGTTGTGTGAGTTACACTCCACACTGATAGCTCTGTACTGCAAGTGGCAACAGTCAGGCCTAAGTACAACATGTAAATCACTATCAACAACTCAAGCTTCAGATATAAGAAGTATACCAACCTTCTGACTTACACAACAGTGTCCACAGCAAACAAGCTTGGGCCCCACTCTGGAACTCTGAAAGGGCTACGCCTACATGCCTTAGCAATTTATAGTATTGGGTTGCTATGACAGTGAGTACTGCAATTACCACACAGCAGGCTGTATGCATCTACCAAACGCTGGGCACCAATTGGTGCAGAGGGCATCACATGCACATGCCCAGATAACTATAAAAGCAGATTGTACTTGCTATCCCCACATGCAATCATTACATTGCACGTGTCAGCATCTACTGACAAACCCTATAACTGAATAAAGAAACCTTAATTAAGTAAATATTATATTTACTTATGTAAAACCGGAATATATTAAGAAAAACAAAAAACCTAATTAATAAGCGATAAGAACAAATAAGTAAAAAACTTTACTTAATAAAAAAAAAAACCCTGAAATCAATACACAGACAGACCTCACAGTGAGTAAAAGGCATGTAACAGATTTGTAGTTACCGGCAAGTAGTAGATGTTTATGAATAGTACTGTACATACTCAGAAACATGCATAAGTGGCAGCAGTAGGTATGCATGCAGTGATGCCATGCATAACCACTGCTATGGACAAATTAGTGTGCAGCTGTGTGCAGTGGGACACAACTGTGACATATGTATCTCAGCATTATATGTTGAACATCTGAACATGTTACCTATGGTCTATACAGTACTGTGTATAATGGCAGTTTGGGGGAGTAGTGCAAACACCTATATAAACTTGGATGTGACAGAGTATGAGATGCATGATAGTAACATAATTTGTAGCTTAGCATTGGCAACTGCTGTACCAGGCTAGTAAAGTAATGTTAGCATTTGCAGATATATATACACCCTGTACTATTACTGTATGCACACATGTGACAACTGTCCATGTGGAAGCAAGGCCCAACAGGTCATCCATGAGGTGTATGGACTTACAACAGTGTGGACCCTGTGTGTGTATGGCACACACATATGGAGAGATATGTATGTGTCTGATATATTAGCATCTGAACATGTGCACAGAGCAAGGGAAATACTGCAACTGTTTGTGAAGGGTGGACAATGATATGATGTTGCAGGTTGTTATGTGCATTTTTATATGTAGGTGGTAGTATGTGGCAAACATGACAGCATACAGTGCTGGCATATGACATGTGGTGTTTAAATGCAGTGGGTATGATACCTCAGGTTTTAGTCTTCCAGATAGGGGGTCCTGCTAAAGGTACATAGGCTGAGACTACCTTCCATGCATTCTGCACAAAACTGTGCAATATCATTACATAACTGCATCCCTCTCAACCTTTGCATAAATGATATTCCGGCCGTGAAAGGTGGACTGTATATGTGCCTATATGTATACCTACATGTACACCAATGTATGTTCATATGTACGGCCAAGCTCAATGTTGTAAACGTATTGCCATCCCTCTTGTTAAAAGCCCTGTACCCATGAACTACCACACAGGTGGTAGTTTACACAACACCAAAAGTGTGATGACAGACTACGGGACAAAGGTGGACAGTAGTGTCCCTACTGATAATCACAGTGCCACACTAGTCATGTAAACTGAGTACGGTCCACATGTCATCAGAAAAGGTGTGTCATCCATGGAAAAAGAGGTCAGTGTTCGACTGTACTCATCAGTCATAACACCCATCACAGAGTACATTGGCCCTGTTGGTATGTACCTCAGAAGACATCCACAGTGACAGTAGACGCCAGACACATACCTCACAAAGAGTATTACCAGACCCAAACAGATGCCCTATGCAGACTGTCTTACAAAACCACAGCTACACTGTGTCACATACCGCCTACCCAGAGGCAACCTCTGCCTAACATACAAAGCTATGCCAAACCCACAGGTGTTGGACATGCTCCATATATACAGAATAAACTCCATACAAGCTACACACTGTACAGATCTAAACCCTGTAATGTAAAAAAGCAGAACATGCTGGAGAGGTACATCATCACAGACACTTACCATACTCTGTAACTAACCACTTATCAATAGCAAATGAAGGTCCTCATTAGCAGTTGTCATGAATAAACATGATGAGTGTGTGAGATATAGGAACACAACCCGGGAGTCACCACTGTGGCTCTGCATGATAGGGGCACATGAACCTACATTACATGGGTGTTGAAGGGCAGGGTACCATATGGCTATGTTTCTATAGGCCCTACGGATAATAGCCTACTACCTACCTAGGTTCTGATACACGCACGCATGTACTTGTTGCATTACTAGCTATGTGAGGTTGACTAGGTGTGATGGTGAATGTGTAGGCGAATGTGTCAAAGTTGTGTATATGTGTGATAGCCTAGTGGGAAACTGTGTATATCATGGTATGTAGTGTTGTAGCACAAATCCCAGAAAAGGATACGTATGCTATTGCTAGGCAGGAAAAGAAGTTAGGCATACGGTGTGACGTAGTCCCATGGTATTGACCGGAGTGTGCCATTCATAGGTTCATACTAGGCTATCTGCCCTAGGGCATTTATAAGCCTAGCCAGAGTGTGTTTGGCTTTCGCTACCCATTTTAAATTAATTTTGCTATGCCCTTTTTCGAGGTTAGTATACTGTGCCTCTGTCTAACAGTGACACAGAAGTGATACCTGGGGTAAACCTATGATCTCCCATCCACTCATCAAGATTCCTCTTGAAGAGAGTCAATGAGGGACTCTGCCTAACCTGGACTGGGATTTTATTCCAGAGTGAAGGGAGCCTCTGGATTATGAATCTGTCCCTCCAGCATGTCCTATTTATTTCAGTGCTGAGGTTCAAGTCTCGAGCACATAGCTCGATGGGATTTGGATTTTCTGAGGTGCAGCATGTCCATTAATTCCGGGTTGGACATGGCTTTATACGTCAGGCACAGATCGCCTCTGAGCAGGCGGTATGCCACTGAGTAGAGCTGGAGTTTCTTTAACCGGGCAGCATATGGCATCTGTCTGAGCCCTTTGATCCTCTTGGTGAGGTACTTTTGGGGTCTTTCCAGTTGCTGCAGGTGTCTGGTAAGGTACATCCCAAAAGGGGCATTGTACTCAATTAGGGGCCTGATGAGGGATGTGTAAAGAGGCACGGTGACCTCCCCTGATTTAGATGTGAATCCCTTCATGATTAGGTGGGCTATATAAAATGTTTTTCTAACCACTTTGGCCACGTGGTTGTCAAATGAGAGATTGCTATCAACTTGGGTCCCCAGGTCCCTAATTACTTCTTCTGTACTTAATGGATTACCACCTATATGGTAATTTGTGGGCACTTTGTTTTTGCCAAAGGGGATGACTATACACTTTTTGGCGTTTAGCTTGAGGCCATGGCTCTGGCACCAGTTGTCTGTTTCTATGAGGCCCTTTTGGAGGATGCTTGTGTCGGCTGGAGAGTCGATTATGGCACCTAGTTTGCAGTCATCTGTGAACTTGGTCAGCCACAGTCCTTCCATGTTTGCCTGTACCTCTGAGAAATATATACCGAACAAGAGAGGTCCCAGGACTGAGCCTTGTGGGATGCCACTTGTAAGTGGTTTGGAGTCTGACATGGCTCCAGCAATTCTAACCATGTGGGTTCTGTCCTTGAGCCAGTTTGCAACCCATCTAGTGACATAGGGGTTTATATTTAAGCTGGTGAGCTTATCTATAATGCCCGAGTGGGGTATTGTATCAAGGCTTTGCAAGGTCCAGGTAGGCTGTGTGGACCACCTTCCCTCGTCAATGGCCTTGGTGACTGTTTCAAAGAAATCGACCAGGTTTAAGAGGCAGGATCTGCCCTTAACAAAGCCAAACTGGGTAGGATCCAGTGTCTGTAGGTCCCCAATATCTTTATTTATGAGGTCCATGATGATCCTTTCCATAGCTTTGCAGACCAAGCTAGTCAGGCTTATGGGGCGATAGTTTCCCGGATCCGTTGAGGCACCACCTTTGTGGAGAGGGACCACTGTTGCTGTACGCCACTCTTTGGGTACATATCCTGTAGTAAGGCTGAGACTGAACAGTAGTTTTATGTTTGGGTTTAGTTCTTCTTGGAGTTCATGTAGGACGCAGCCCGGGACACCGTCTGGTCCCACTGATGCTGTGTTTTTTGCTTTGGAGAGGGCGGCTCTTACCTGAGCATCTGAGATGTCAGGGGGGCAGCACTCTGCTGGGATATTCGCCCTTTTGGTGGGGAGGGGGGGAGAAGTTTGCGCTGAACCTGTCAGCTAGGTTGTTGGCAATGTCTGTGGGTTTGGTGTATTTTTTGTCATTTTGGACTAATTCTGAGCATATCTGGGAATTCCCACCCAGGTTCCTAACATAACTAAAGAAGGCCTTGTGATTATCCTTAGTGTCCAGTGCAATTTTTCTCTCAAAGCTAGCCTTAGATGATTTTATGAGTGCCCAAAGTTTTTTGCTAATACTGATCAGAGATGCCTTCCCTTTTTGGGATTTTGCTCTATCATGTAATAGCTTCCTCCTTCTATTGTATAGTTTGTTTATGGCTGGGGTCCACCAGACAGGACATCTGCCTTTGGAGGATTGGGTCTTGGTTTTATTTGGGATTGCATGATCCATGCATTCCTGAAGGTGTTCATAGAATGCGTTTATAAAGGATTCTGCGGTCTGGGCTGTATTTTCCACAGGCCCGGGGCTTTGAAGAATTCCACCTCGGTTTTGAGGAGTGTGAAATTTGCTTTAGAGAAGTTTTTCACTGTGGTTTTCTGGGCAGAGGGTGGGGTCAGGATGTGAATATCCAGTGAGATTAGTTTATGGTCTGATCTTACCAGTGAGGGATACACTTCTGGTCTGGAGCATAGAGTCCCCATGTTGGTGATGATCAGGTCCAGTATGTTTTCCCTCTTGTGGGAGTGGTAACAAGTTGTTCCATAGCATTTGAGTTTATAAATTCTAGGAACCTTTAGGCTAGGGTGTTGGAGCTAGAGTAATGCTCCCAGTCTATGTTTGGGTAGTTGAAGTCGCCCAATATAATGGTGTTTGGAGAGACCTTCATATTTTCCAGTGTTCTCAGGAAGGCAGAGTGGGGTTCCTAGGTTTGGGAGGGTGGTCTGTAGCAGGCTATAAACTGGATGGCAGTTTTACACACTGTTAGTTGCACATGGATAGTCTCTGATGCTTCGTGCTGTGCCACCAACCTGGAGGTGTGGGTATCTTTGACGAATATTGATACTCCCCCTCCTTTTGTGGTTCGGTCCAAGTTTTGGGGCTGAAAAGCATGGTATGAGGTATAACCTGGTAGTGCTGGGGTGCTCTCGGGAGCCTTGAACCTGGTTTCTGTTACTGCACAGATATCGATGTTCTCCATGCTAAGGAGAGTTTCAAGTGTGTGCATCTTGAGGTTTAGACTTCTGGAGTTGAGTAACATTACTCTTAGTTTCTTATCCCTTGTGATACCTATGGAGGTGGGTTTGTCTTTTGAGCCTTGCCTAAAAAAGGCACTATGGGAGTAGCAAGAGCCTTTGCCAATATCCAAAATCCCAGGGGTGACAGGTGCAAGCCGTCCCTAGCGAAGCATCGTGGCTTGTCGAGCATGTCATCCCAGGCTGACAGGCATTGGATCCCCTTTGAATGACACCAATACTTAAGCCAATTGTTGAAATTGATCATCTTGTCTTCATATTGTGGCATCATTCTTGGTGAGGGTAAGATGCTACTCAAGGTCAGGGTCATACCAGCCTGGGCTACATGCTCAGAGAGCTCCTCTATGTCTCTTTTCATGTAGTCCAGGGAGGTACGTCTCAGGTCATTCACACCAGCATGGGCAATGACTGAGTCATATTTGTACTTGACTTGGAGTGACCTGAGTGCGTGTGTTATGTGGAGGATCCTAGCGCCCGACAGGCAGCTCACCGTGACCTTCTCCTTGTTCAGCCTGGTGAGCGGGGCGTCAGTGTGCCTGATGATAGAGTTACCTATTACCAGTGTATCAGGTGTGTTGTTTAGCCTTAAGGGCTGTGACTGTTCGGCACACTGGCTTTGTGAGCTATGTGTTGCACGTGTTTTGTTTTGGGGTAGTGGTTGCTTGGGTGTCTGCTTTGGAGGTCTCTGCTGCTTAGGCAGATTTTTATTTAGAGCCTCCGAATATGTTTTTGTGTGTTTATGTGTTTGGTTTGCTGTCGTGGTAGGTCTATGTGAGACTGGAATTGTAGTGAGTGTGGTTTCCTTCTCCTCCTGACTGGTTACGCCAGTAGTGAGTTGAGAGAGCTTAGCCTCCAGTTTGGCTATATGGTTGCATCTCTCACATGTGTTGGAATTTGTTGGGGGGAGGAGAGGGTTGTCTGTGTACATGAGGCAGTTGTAACATTGCCTCAAGATTCCCAGATTCACCAGCTGGACCGGAGAGGAGATTGACAACTGACCTTATTGACTGTTAACACTAGTGAATACAAATCCTGTATGAACAGTAGTAATACCTGAAGCTGTAGGCCTAAACATCACAGTACAGTTTATATCCACATTTCTTGGACACACTGTTTTGTTTGTTACCTGTATTTCTCACACATTACAAATCTCAGGCATGATGTTCTCTAGGTGCTGACACACAGTACTGTATGTTACACAGGTAGAACTGATCTGGGCTGTCATACATTTGTGTCTTGAAGGTATGTCTGATGTGTGTGTGGGTATGCCCGTAACATGGCCTTGGTGGTATGTGTGTCACAGGATATATGTGCATATCTAGCGATGTGTAGTGTATTAAAGCAGTATGCCACCTATAGTGATGAATATGCACATTTGTTACCGACAGGTTTGCTATAAACAAGTAGCGTGGTGTACTGATAGTACTTACACTGTATGTAACATTCATTTCAATAGATGACAAATGTCTGCATGCATTAGCTTTATACACAACCCCTGTGGTTAGGTGGTGCAATGTGTCACAGAGTGTGCCATGTACTGTTTTACATCCTTACATACTGGTTCCACTTTGTTGCTGTGCAGAACATGTTTAGGAATATGTTGCTGATACAAAAAACCAGGAAAAACAGACTGTTTCAAAGTGATCAGAAAGCCACAAAGTCCACTCCACGATATTTAGTCTTAACGCACCTTTTATTAAAAACAAACAACGCCGTTTTAACAACCCTGGTGTAGCTTCCTCAGAGTACAAAGTAAAACTTGTGACAGTTTCTTTTTAAACATGAAAACGCGCCAAAAAGAAGGACGGCGCGAAATTATTAAAAATACAATCAGTAAAAAATGGTAACAAAGTTACTTCTAAATGTAAAACATGTCCTTCCAACATTTTGTGGGGACTAAGTCTCCCATTAAAACACTGAAACCATTCTTTTAAATAAATTCTTTTAAGTGAATATAAACTGTTAAAAACATGCCAAACCCTCTCGGGTCGAAGCATGCGCACAACGTAATAAACAGTAAAAATAAAAATAAATAAGATGTCATTGTCATGACCAAAATTAATCTAGTCTGAAACTGATACCAAAAAATGATCAGTCCTACGATAAATAAATTAACAATAAACCACACTCATCAGAATCCGGTAAATACTGTGCTAGAAGAAAACAAGGGCTTACTAAGTATGTTAAACTTACCCCAACTTAAATAGTAGGGGTTAGGTCCTACATCGCCAAGTTTTGATATTATAAACAATTCATTCGGTCTTTAAAAACACCCCTGTGTAGCTCACTAAGAGCAGGAAACCGATCCCCATCGGATCAGAACACACACAAAAAGCACAACAAACAGTGAAAGTACACTGTCGGTGTCAAACCAGAACTTGATCTAACTTGAAACTAATGACAACAAGTGATCGGTCCTGCGAAAAACAGCCAGGAGTTCACCGCACTTGTCAAGACCCGACATATGTGCAACACTAAAAGGAAGAACCTACCAGTAGTTGTGTATACTACCCACGACTTAAGTGGGAAGGATGAAAACCAACAACATCGGACATTGATGTGATGAACGGATCAGACGATTCATTTGTCATGTTGAGAGGATCACTTGAATATAATTAGGACTTGTACCTTGAGTTACAAACCAAATTCTTTGACATTATGGAAATATTTTAAGGGCAATGATTATTGCAACAACTCCACTGTAAAACCATACCAGGTATGGAAACAGTCCCCCATCAGAGAAGGCTGTGTAACACAGAGCCTTATCAACCAACAAAAAGGGCGTGATCACCCCACGTGACCCCATGGTCCAAGGTCTAAAAGGGAAAGCACCAGTATAGAATAAGAGCCTGATAGTATACAATTGAAACCAGGACTAGTTAAAGTGGTTCAGAGTGGAACCCCCTTACCAAACAGTCAATACCCTAAATATGAAAACCTATAAAGGAACAATAACCAATGTGAAAATCAAGAGACAAAGAAGTCTAAAAAGACTGGGAGTTGTTTCATACCGAGGAAAATATAAAGGCATACCAAGTCCAGACAGATCAAGGTAACCAAGTGTGTTCTACCACAGTGAACAAGAAACCCCGAACATCACGGAGGCATAAAGTACAGGGAAACAAAGAAAGAGTCCCCAAATGTGTAACCTAATGACTATTAATGCAGTGTTCCCCCTGAGTTGTACTGACAAACACCAAAGAGACCAGATCCCAAACCATCTTGTCGTGAGGGAAACACCTAAGTGTAACAGTCCCGAAGTGTATACCATACTCAAGGGGATATAAGTATGATCTAAAAACAACCCTGGCCCAGATAATAATGTTATCTAAGGTAGCTCTTTAATTTTAATAGACAAGAGATATTACAATTGTCATTTAGACCAGGTGGTTGAAATGCATCAAGTTTTAATTGCCACTCTAATTCTTTTGTTTCCAAGATGATAGACCCAGGACCACCTCTAATATTATGGGGGACATGGTCAATGGCAGAGAAAAGGAAACTATGGTCTTTGTTAAGTAAAATGTGTTTGGAGAGCGCGTTATCTTCCTTGCCTTTTTTAATGGCATAAGTGTGCTGATAAATTCTCTCTTTGAATTTTTGCTCAGTTTTCCCAATATAGTAAGCTGAGCAACAAACACATTGTGCCAAGTAGACTAAGAATTTTGTGTTACAATTAACTTTATAGTGGCAAGTAATCTTTTTGCCATTTACAACCAATGTGTTCCCTGTTCTAATGCATTTACAAAAGTTACAGTTACCACATGGGAAACTGCCTTTCTGACGTGAATGGAAATCAAGATGTTTTTTAGTTTCCAAGAAATTTATTAGGTTTTTACCCCTCCTATAAACTATTAGTGGTTTGTCCCCAAGTTTTTCCCCCAAACCACTATTACTGGAAATAAAATACCAATTTTTGAATAGAATAGAATTAATGATTCTAGAGTCCATGTTGTACACTGTAATAAAACTACAAGAGTAGTTGTTTTGTTTATTGCTGGTAACTGTTTCTGGACTACAAGAGGGAAAAGAATTTAATGTTAAACTCAAATCCTCGATTATGAATTCATCCCCAGAATGTCTGAAGGTGTTACAAAGTAAGGGTTTGTAAAGGCCCTCCTGTCTTTTAGTAGTGACTTCTATAATAAGTTCTTCTAATAGTTGACCTGGGTAGTCACGATTTGAAAACATTTCAAAAAGTAATGTACTTTGTTACCATTTTTTACTGATTGTATTTTTAATAATTTCGCGCCGTCCTTCTTTTTGGCGCGTTTTCATGTTTAAAAAGAAACTGTCACAAGTTTTACTTTGTACTCTGAGGAAGCTACACCAGGGGTTGTAGCGAAAACGTTTGTTTTTAATAAAAGGTGC
This sequence comes from Protopterus annectens, assembly GCF_019279795.1. NCBI lineage: Eukaryota > Metazoa > Chordata > Ceratodontiformes > Protopteridae > Protopterus > Protopterus annectens. The sequence continues at coordinate 1,472,042,938 of NC_056729.1, forward strand.
GTTAAGACTAAATATCGTGGAGTGGACTTTGTGGCTTTCTGATCACTTTGAAACAGTCTGTTTTTCCATGTTTAGGAATATAGTATGTGCTAGGCATTGCAGGCAGTTGTGGGCTGAGCAGTCCTATGTGGTATTAAAGGTGTGCATCTACTGACAGCCAATAGGTTGCTATACATGGCATTTCATTGATGTCTGTACTTTAGCATGTTAAGTGTGCCACATGACTTGCTCACAATAACTGTTTTATTGTCTTACAGGAATATGTCTCACAACAGGAAGCCGGCCTATTCCCCTGAGGAGGAGGAGGTCATCTTTGATGCCCTGGTACAGCATTACAACTTGCTGTTCTCCAGATCTAGCCAGGACCAGCATGGACGCACTGCACTGTGGCAGGATGTTGTCCGTCGGGTGAATGATGTAGGCATGCATAACCAGACTTATGAGCAGGTACGCCATCACTGCAGTGATTTAATCAGACATGTCTGGCAGCATGCCTCTGATGTCCACAGACAACAGCTTGCCACAGGTGGTGGTGCATCAACACACACCCCCCTCACCAGAGTGGAAGAGCTGCTCCTCAGTGTGGTGGCTCCTGGTCAACCAGTACAACAGACATGCGTCATCATGGAGGCCGGAGTCACCCAGCACGTAGATACAGAGCGTGCAGGTAACATGGCATATCCGTAGACTACTGTTAGATCAATTGTTAGAACATGCATGTACTAGATGTGTACTGTGTATTCAGAAAATGTGGGGCCTGGTGACATGCAATAGTAATAATGTGGAACATAATTTGTATGCCTGTGACTGTCACCTCTTGTACTACTGTGGAATTGCAAACACACAGCAGCAATGCCATAGTTGTTGACACTGACAAACTGTCTCATATCCTTCTAGGTCCCTCTGGTGTAATAGCAAGACAGCACACCCATGCTGGTGAGTGTTCTACATTTAATATAGCATATAACATGTGCATGTCATAGGAGACTTGTAGGCCATATACACATGTAAAACACCTACACATAATGCATGTTCTGCATGTTCTCTGTGGGACTATGCACATCCCAGTAACATGAGTATCCACCTCAAACACATGCAATACACAGAGCATCCCAACCAATTGTGGTACACTGTAGTGGCCATTGTATAGGCAAAGTCAATACACATGCACACAACATACACCACTTTGTCATATGCAGTTAGTGTTAATATGATACACATGGCGTATGTAGACACCTGCTGTAAGGTCATACTCCAGTATCCCAAATGTCAACAACACAACACACATACTATACCTGGGGGTAGAGGACTATCATGGGGCAGTGTGACATGCTTCAACACACAACACATTCATGTGAGGCAATGCTCCCTATTGAACACCTTACATACCCATGTAACAACTGGCTGTGAAATGGTTAATGTAGCCAAAGTGGTGCAGGTCAGGTACAGCAAGATAGTTGCCAGTGACATAAATTAGTGGCCTTGAGTGACCACATGATGCTGCCTGATGTTGGCTCATGGTACTACACTACATCCAGTTACAGTAACTACAGTACCACAGATAGCATTCATTGATATACACCTGACAGTTGTGTGCATCCAGCCATGGTATGTATACCTATGAGTGATGGTGCACAGGACATTGGAAAGCATTCCAGACTTGCACAGCAATGTTGTGTCCATGTACACGTTGTGCTCCAAGGTGAGGCCAATCACTAAACAACACACATGCATCAAAGACATGTATACTGTTATCAACAAGGACTCTCCACACTCGCACTGCATGCTGTTGAGCAACACACGTCCTGCATGCTGACATGTGTGATAGGACTCTTTGGCTTGTGATACTGTACTGCACCATCAACCACTAGTGGATATGTTCCGTATTGTTGTTGGTGTGTGTGTGAGTGTCAACTTGAATGAGTAGTGTATGTGTCCATGTGTGCATGTGCTCATGTGTGCATGTGTCCATGTGTGCATGTGTGCATGTGTGCATATGCGCTAACATCCTGTACAGATTGTGAAGTGTGTTTCCTGTCTTCCTCTCACAGGTGCTGAGGTATTGGATGAGTGCAGCAGGGAAACTGAGGTCACTGCCACAAATAGTGGGCATGATGACACTTGTGTAGTGGCACAGGAAAATATGTCAGGGTGTGTCATTGGTCTGCCAATCGACAGTACACAGCTGTCCACCCCATCTATGTGCACATTCACACTGCCGATACATCCCTCAACACCAGTGGCCTTAGCGGAGGAACAGCATACAGTAGGCATCGACCAGGATAGTGTGGTATCTATGGCACATGCAACCCCACACAGCAGCCATACACATTCACCTGGAATGGTACCCCATAGGCATATGTCCAGGGGTGCTCACGGGAGCACTGCTGGTCGTAATGCCCCTGGCAGACGTGCCCCCACAGGTCTCACAACCTCAGCTATGTTCCAGTCTGTAATGCAGGCACAGGCACGTATAGAACGGTACACCAGGCAAGGACTAAGAGTGCAGAGGGCTCACAACACCGCTATCAATGACAGTATCCGTGACCTTGCTGGTCCCATCCGTAATTACACCGAGGTCATTGATGGACGTTGGGGGAGACACTAGATGCCCTCCGCAATGTAATGTCCATGTGCCAGGACAGTGCAGGATGGCTGAGATGTCGACGTGGACATATGCCAGCAACATCATCAGCTGGCACTCGTCACAGACGACACACAAGTCCCAGCTGCTCCCGTAGTGGCAGTACCAGCCCCAGCAATGTTGGGGCTGTGCTGTCAATAGACTGCCCTAGATGACCATGTGCATGTGGCTCTGGCCAGTCCCAGCAGGGACGTGGGTCCAGTCAACATCCCTCTACCTCTGATGATAGTACCCAGTCTAGCTTGGTACCCGATACTGTCCGTGGCACCCCTGGCAGGCAGAGGTACTGTGTCCGTGGCCGGAGACAGTGATCTGTACAGCATGGCAGGTACAGTCCGTGGCTGTCCCACAATCATTCATATGTGGCAGCCACAAGGTGGAACTGTGTGCATGCAGACACACGCACATATGCCAAACACCTAGGGCTAACACATACACACACACATTACACCAACATTGACCCATACTGTACTGTTGTCACTCACACACACACACACATACATGTTGACTCGATGGGTCAATGTCAGGCCCTGGCAAACCAACAACACACCCTGTGCATATGATGAAACCTGTGCCATCTCCTGCCATCTGTAACATTGATGCAGAAACAGGCTAACATGGTGCTGATGCACAGGGTGACATTATAGCAGTGTAGCAATGTTAGCATGTTGTCAACAGGAAAGTGTAATGATATCCTTGTAGATATATCTGAGCAGGCATGATGCATCAAAGCTATGACTGTCAATGTAGCATTGTTTACACCAGTGTTAAGTCTGAGTATGCACTGTCCGCACATGTGCCACTTGGCTGAAGTGTATAGTGTTGTTAGCATGAGTTAGTTAGTGGACAGTACGTATGTGATGTGTGCAGTACAGATTAGCAGGTGTACATCTGTGAACATGATGGGGGCACACTGTCTGCATGTACGTGCATTGTGGACACATGGGACGTGTGATATACCCAGTATTACACAGTGTTAACATCCCATAGTATTTCTCGATGGCCAGTATGCATTCTACAACAGATATGTTCTAAGATGGGTACACATGTGTGTATGACATGGTTTGACGCTATGCTGTGGGTGATACTGTTAATATCTGTCAATGTTTTGCATTCTGGTAGTATACACAATCTCAACAGCCTGACTATAACCAATCATTAGATGATGTCCTGAAAACTGACACACAGATGTACGGAACTCAGTAACAGTTGGATCCTTCCGGTACTATACTATAGCAGTAACCAGCGGTATTGACCACCACCCGTTCCTGGGACCACTCCTGTTTGGCATATAGCCCTCTTAGGTACATGCAAACACACTAAGGATATGTCCATCCACATCTGTAAATGCATGCATTGGCCTACAATGCATTCTCTGGATGGGACACATATCCTACACAAGGGTATCATACAGACAGATACCTGTTGTCCGACACATGCTGTATAGCTCAAAGCCAACTATAGCATAGTCATCCACATTTACTATACATACTATCCCAACAGTACCACATAGGTGGTAGCCCCCAACATGTATGTTGGGTACCAATGTGTACATACAGCCAAGTGTTATGTCATCTGTCCCTTGGTATCCACATATCCAAAGGTATCGTGGAGTCCCTCGGTGTATCACATAAGACATCAGGGGCCTGTATGCATATCCACAAGGCTGTTGTACACCTATAATGACTGTCCATTATTGCCGGACGTTGTTGTGTATGAACATGTGTGACATATACCCCAGGCATGTACCGTCACTCACATTACTCTATAGTAACTGTCATGGGTGTGTGTGACACAGATGACCTTGGCCACAGATCACTACAGTGGCCGGCCTTGTCACATACATACATATGTGTCCTACGATCTGAGAAGCAGCGGCACAATCTGTCAAAGTAAACAAATGCATTCATGTAGTATGTAGGCTTCACACCTATGTACTAATTGAGGTCACATGTACATATATTTATTTGACACACAGATACCTGATGTGTGCAATGCACATACTGTTTTAATCCTGATATGTCATACCATTGTAAAAGAAAAACCCACACTGCATTGACCAACAGTGTCACACACACACACACACACAAACTCAGCAATTGCAGGATTCAAACCCCTACCTATGTTATGATACTAGAGAGATACGCATTAACACGATGCGCTATATGCTGTATTGGGTGTTTTGTTTTCTCCTGCTATGTTTGTAGGATGCTGACATCATCAGACTTTCCAAAGAGGAATGTACCTCTTTTAAAGTGTTTTCCCAGTCTCCAAAAAGGGCACTCCTCTCAAAGGTATTCACAGACATACAGTCAGCAATTGCAGGATTCAAACCCCTACCTAACTATGTTAGAGAGATACGCATTAACACGGCGTGCTATATGCTTTACTGGGTGGTGTCTTTTCCGTGCTATATTTGTAGGATGCTGACATCAGTCTGGACATGGCAATGTGTATACACTTTGTTTTATGCAATCCCAGGAATGAACCATGTGGGTCAGCAGGTGTTAGCTTGAACAGGACCCCACAATTCTTAGCTTGTGTGATCTATCTGTGGACAAATTGCCATTCCTTCATATGACAACACATATTTATGCACAGATTGTTGATTATGTGGATACATGTGTCTGGGATGTTGATAAAGGGCTATTCAAAGTCTATGTGGGACATGTGTAGCTCCGTTCGGTGATGTATGTCATGGGTGGCTGCCTTGCAAACAGTCTAGCATGTTTGGGAACCATGATCTGCCTATGAACATACCATAGTTGGTAGGGTTGTGTGTTTGTCAGCTTCCAATAGCTCTGTTTATGACTTCAATCATGATGGACTCTATGGCCTTGCAGATCAGACTTCATAGGCTTATTGGACTATACTTCCCATGGTGTGTTGTGCACCAACACTTGTGGGGAGTGCCATATGTTGCTGCAACACATTCAACGGTTTCAGATCCTGTGGAGAGGGTGAGGTTCAACAGACTGTTCAGGTGCAGGGTCTGTTTGTTCTGTAGTTCACTCATGACACATATAGGGAAACAATGTAATCCAATTGCTGCCATGCTTTCAGCTTTGGGGGGAGCTGTTTACCCATTCTACATATGATATCTCCTGGTATGATGATAGGGCCTTTCATCAGTGGGAGGTGGGTATGTATATATGGGCCTGTCTGACAGGATGTCGGCATTGTCAGTCAGGTACAGTTGGCCCTAACTGAGGACATATATGAGTGTACACTGCTATTTATGACATAGCTGAAGGAGGTGTCATGGTTCGGTCTGGACTCCTTCGCAGCTAATCTTTACAAAACACCGACAAACCTGAGCACTAAACCCGTTATACTCTTTTACACACTTACCCTACTGATCCTTTGTGATCGGTCAACAGAGTATGTCATCATAATATCCTGGCATATCCAGAGGTCAGTTTCGTGTGGACTCTCCAGTCCAGCTGGTGAATATTGGAATTTCGACACAATGTTACAACTGCCTTATGTACACAGACAACCCTCTCCTCCTCCCAACAAACTCAGATATATGTGAGAGATGCAACTATATAGACATACAGGAGGCTGAGCTCTCTCGACTGGCACAGTCTATCAGGTGGTGAAGGTAACCACACATACCACAAATCCAGTCTCACATAGACGTATAGCGACAGCAATCAAACTACATTATCACACATAAACATACTCAGAGGCTCTAAATAAACTCTGCCTAAGCAGCAGAGACCTCCAAAGCAGACACACAAACAACTGCTACCCCACTACAATACCCACATATCACATAGTTCACAAAGTCAGTGTGCCACACAGTCACTGCCCATAGGGCTAAACAACACACCTAATACACTTGTAATAGGTGGCACTTACTGTCAGACACACTGACGTCCCACTCATCATGCCGAACAAGGGGATGGTCACTTTGAGCTATCGGGTGCCAGGATCCGCCACATAACACATGCACTCAGGTCACTCCAAAGCAAGTACAGAAATGGCTCCATCATTGTCCATGCTGGTGCTAATAACCTCAGACGTTCCTCCCTGGACCACATGACAAGATACGTAGAGGAACTCTCTGATCATGTAGCCCAGGCCAGTATGACCCTGACCTTGTGTAGCATCTTACATTCACCAAGAATGATGTCACATTATACAAATTGATCACTTTTAACAGTTGGCTAACATATTGGTGTCATTCAAAGGGGATCCAGTGTCTGTCAGTCTGGGGTGACATGCTCGACATGCCACGTAGCTTTGCTATGGACAGCTTGCACCTGTGACCCTTGGACTTTCGAATACTGGCTAAGGCTCTTGCCACCCCCATAGTGCCTTTTTTAAGCGAGGCTCAAAAGATAAACCCACCTCCATAGACATTACAGGGTAAATGAAACTAGGGGTAATGCTGCTCAACACCAGATGTGTTACCCTCACAATGCACCCACTCAGGACTCTCCTCAGTATGGAGAATATTGATATCTGTGCAGTATCAGACACCTGGTTCAGGCTCCCAAAAGCACACCAGCATTACCAGGTTATACTTCATACCATGCATTCTGACCACAAGACTCAGAACAGCCAACACAAATAGGGGGGTATTTATATACATCACAGATACACACACCTCCAGGTTAGTAGTACTGCATGAAGCATCGGAGACCATACATGTGCAACTAACAGTGTGAAAACTGCCTTTCAGTTTGTAGCCTGCTACAGACCACCCTCCCAAACTCAGGAACTGCACTCGGCTTTCCTGGGAACACTGGAGAATATGAAGGTCTCCCCAAACACCATTATATTGGGTGACTTCAAATACACAAACATTGACTGGGGATACTACTCAAGCCCCAACACCCACGCCCAACAGTTGCTACTATTTGTAAACTCAAATGCTATGGCACACCCGGTCACCACACCCACAAGAGGGGAAAACATATTGGACCTGATCATCACCAACATGGGGACTCATGTTCCACACCAGAGGTATACCCCTCATTGGTAAGGTCAGACCATACATTTATCTCACTGGACATCCATATCCCGTCACCACACCCATCCTAGGTAATCTTGGTAAGCTTCTCAAAAGCAAACACCACACTTCTCCAAACCAAGGTGGTATCCTTCAAAGACCCTGGGACAGTGGTAAATACGGCTCAGACCGCTGAATCCTCCACAAATGCATTCTATGGACACCTAGTGGAATGCATGGATCATGCTATCCCAAATAACAAGACTCACTCCTCCAATGGCAGGGGACCTGTCTGGTGGACCCCGGTCATTAATAAGCTATACAACGAAAGGAGGAGGCTACTACATGATAAAGCACAATCCCAGACAGAGAAGGCATCTGTGATCTGTACTAGCAGAAAGCTACGATCACTCATGAATTCATCTAAGGCCCACTTCTAACGGACAATTGCACCAGACACTTAGGACAATCACAAGGCCTTCTTTAGTTATGTCAGGAACCTGAGTGGACACTCACTGATATGCTGTGAGTTACTGCATACTGACTAAACATACCATGAACCCACAGACATTGCCAGCATCCTGGCAAACAGGTTCAGTGCAGATGTCTCCCTCCATTCCCCCCTAAGGAGCAACTGTCCATGCCAACAGAGTGTAACCTCCCTGACATCACAAATGAACAGATGAGTGCTGCCCTCCCCAAAGCAGACAATACAGCATCAATGGGACCAGACGGTGTTCCGGCCTGCGTCTTTCACGAGCTTCCTGATGAATGTAACCCTCACATTGTCACTGTTCAATATCAGAGTTACTACAGGATATGTACCCAAGGAATGGTGTACAGTGACAGTGGTCCTGCTCCACAGAGGTGGTGCCACAACAGACCCCGGACAATATCACCCTATAAGCCTAACTAGCCTGTTCTGCAAAGCTATGGAGCGTATTGTCATGGAACTCATACACATAGACATTGGGAACCTACAGACACTGGGTCCTACACATTTCAGCTTTGTTGTGGGCAGATCTTGCCACTTGAACCTGTTTGTATTCTTTAAACAGTTACCAGGTCCATAAACGTAGGGAAGGTTGTCCATACAGCCTACCTGGACCTTGCAAAACCTTCAACACAATACCCCACTCGGCCATTATACACAGGCTCACCAGCGTCGATATCGACACATATCTCACAAGATGGATTTCTAACTGGATCAGGGATAACACCCACATGATCAGTATTGCAGGTGCCATGTCTGACTGTACACCAGTTACATGTGGCATCCCACAGGGCTCAGTCCTGGGACCTCTCTTGTTCAGTATATATTTATCTGACGGACAGGCTAACACAGGAGGAATATGGCTGACCATATTCGCAGATGACTGCAAAATGGGTGCCATAATCAACTCTCCAGCTGGCACATGCATACTCAAACAGGGTCTCACAGAGATGGATGACTGGTGCCGGAGTCATGGCCTACAGCCAAATGCCATTAGATGCATAGTCATCCCCTTTGGGAATAACAACATGCCCACACATTACCACATAGGTGGTAATCCATTACATACGGTAGGAGTTGTTAGGGGTTTGGGGACATGACTTGTTAGTACTCTCGCATTTGACAATCACGTTGCCAAAGTGGTTAGACAGACCTTCTATATAGCCCACCTTATCCCATATGGTTTCACATCTAGATCAAGTGAGGTCATTGTGCCCCTATACTCATCAAGACCATGCTTGTTTACAATGCCCCATTTGGGATGTACCTTACCCGACACCTGCAGCAACTGTAATGGCCACAAAAGTTCCTCAACAAGCAGATCTAGGGACTCACACAGATGCCCTGTGCAGTTCGGATAAAGTAACTCCAGCTCTACTCAGTCGCTTACCACCTACTTGGATGTGATCTGTGCCTGTTGTTTAAGGAAATGTCCAACCCAGAATTAATGGACATGCTCCATCTCAGGATATCCAAATCCCTTGCAGCTACACACTCCAGGGACATAAACCTCAGCACGGATGTTAATAGGACATGCTGGAGGGACAGATTCTTATCCCAGAGGCTCCACTCACTCCGGAATGTAATCCCAGTTTCGCATAGGCAGAGCCACCCACTGACCACTTACAGGAGACATCTTAACAAGTGGATGGGTGATCGTATGTTTACCCCTGGGATATCTTCTGGGTCCCTGCTAGACAGAGGCACAATAGACTAAATGTAAATGGGCTATCTTGTGTGACCTACTATTCACAGGCACAGTGTACTAATCTGACAGGGTTGCAAAAGCCAAACACACTCTGGCTAGGCTTGTACATGCCCTAGGGCAGATAGCCTAGTATCGACCTCTGAATCTAGGATAATGTTCGGGATGCACATTGTTTACTGATGATACTGATTGCAGGTTTTTATCTTCTTTGCTTTCCCACTTTCTATGAACAACTTAGGTATCTGCAGAACATATTTGATTATGACAGGGTTCCACTATATTATATATGTGTCTGTTGTCATATAACTGTGTGCACAGGGTGGATTGCTGAATAGTGAGAGCTTCCTGAGTTAACACATGCAACTGACGGATATGTGTGACCCACTGCTGTACTCAGATATGGCCTAAGTGTGTGAGCATGCCCAGTTCGGACTTTCAGTGTTTTGTTGCCTGACATTTGTCTCATTTCAAGTGTGTGAGCATGTCCAGTGTGACCTTTCAGTATGCTGCTGTCTGAGGTCCACTACATTTGTTGATGTGTGTGAACATGACCAATATCAACATTTATACTGTGTGTGTGTTGAAAGCCAGGTTCTATTCTTACTGCAGGCCTCACCTTTGTGTCATAACTCGACAAGGTTTATGCTGTACCTGCAGGGTTTCCATGAGATATTTTGCATAGACTTATCAACATTTCTTCATACAGGCCGACCACTGCAATACTGTCACAGTTTAGTGGTTCAATACTATGACTATAGTGCACAGTATTCTGGGTTTGAGGCCTGTCACTGCTTTATATTTTCATACTGAGCAGACCAGACTGCTTAAGGGCCAGTAGAGCACATATGAGCATGTTGGCTTTTGTTCAGCTATGCCCTACTTAGACCAAGCTTGTAAAACATTGCTTAACGTTAACCAACATTGCTGAACGTTGCCCAATATTACTCAACATTGACCACAGTTGTGCTAGTTGGTGTGTGCAATTTTGTTTACATATACTACACGGTGGTAAATGCTGTTTAGCACTGCTTTATATTGCTTAACACGTGGCAATCATGCCTCAGGTGGTGCTGCAGGGCTGCCTATGTCGGATGCACATATTACACTCCCTATACATGTTTGAAAACAGGTAGTGTCAAGTTAGGCATCCCTTTTACTATATGTGCAAGTCAGAGAGAGGCATCATTTCCAGAGTTCCTACTGAGCCACTGTATGTGCTATGCGTTGCCTCTTTGCCAAGGCCAAAGCATACTGGGCACACCTCCTTCTGCCTACTGGGGCAGGCTCAGGTTGTTCCTCCTCTGAGTCACGCTCTGCCCATGATGGCCTTGGCAATGGTGGGGGGTTGTTTGCCCGGGCCCATGCTGGTCCTGCTGCAGCTGTTTTCACAGGATCATATTATGTAGCATAGCACATACCATGACAATTTGGGTACATGTAGTTGGTGAATACTGCAAGGCTCCACCAGATGTGTCCAGGCACCGGAACCGTGACTTGAGCAGGCTAAACACACGCTCGATTACATTTCATGTTTGTGCGTGTGCCTCATTATGGCGTTCCTGTTCAGGTGTGTGTGTGTTTCTGATGGGTGTCATTATCCACGGCTCCAGTGCATAACCAGCATCCCCCACTAGGTGACCATGTGGGATGTCCCCATTGCCAAATGTCTGGTACAGCTGCGTCAGATGCCAGATATGGGAATCATTGTAGCTTCCAGGGCAGCCAGCACACACATCCAGTATTATACCCTGGGCATCACACATGACCTGGCAGTTGATGGAGGGGAAGCCCTTGCAGTTGAAGTAGACCCTACCCCGCTCACCGGCTGGTGCTTTGAGCGTATGTGCGTGCAGTCTATTGCACCCACTACCTCAGTGTATTCTGCTATTTGCTGGAAAAGACGCATATTGCTGGCCAATACCTCACGGGAATTGGGGAAATATACATGATCACCGACTGTGCTGACATGGCATACAGGAACTGGTGCAGTACCCTGGATGCTGATGCCTGTGATATCCCCATCATATCACCAGTTGGTCTCTGGAAGGTACCTGTTGCCAATATTCTTAGGCCAACACATACCTTGGTTTCCACTGGGATGGGTTCCCCTCTGTTGGTTCTGTGTGTGAGGTGTGGCTTGCACAGCTCCACAATTTGCTGCAAGAGGTCTCTGTCCACTCTATAGTGCTCCACTATCTCCAGCTGATGTAGCCCCTGGTAGGTTACCCTGGGCCTGTACACTCTTCTCCGTCTCCTCACTGTGGGTTGTTCAGCAGCATTTGCATTGTCACCACCCTCAGCATGTTGCATATGTTGCCTTATAACAGCAATGGCAGCCCCTAACATTTCTTTGTCTCAGTAAAGTTTTTTCAGTTTTCACTTCTATTAGCTTACTGCAGTGTTACAGTGTCTCTTGAGAGAAACATAATGGAATGTTGTTTGCAGAGTTTTACGTGCTGGGCTGGGCTGGGCTAGTGTACTGCCTGGGTAATTGCCTGATTCTGATTGTTTTCACCTGCTAGCTCTGCTAGTACTCCCTGGTAACTTCCTACTATTTGTTGTGCTTCCTTTTTCCTTTCTGTTTCCTCAGGGGGGAGCGCCGCACACACAAGCGCAAACACGCGCACAGCAGCTCACACGCACGCACACATGCTTACACTGATTAAAACTTGCTTATTCTTGTTAAAACGCGTGCACACTGACGCAAACGCGCTTACAACTCTTTACACAGCTTTATACATGCTTACTCCGGCTTAAACACGCGCACACATGCTTACACGTGCGCACACTGTCTTACTCGGGTTTACAGGCGCGCACACGCGTGCATACACACTCAGCAAGAAACTTTGGTGTTATCCACGGCATACACCTTCAATTTCTTGCCTTTACCTAGCCTACCTATTGACACACCTCTTTCAATGATGTGTAAATGACAGCTGACACATGCCACTCTGCTCCAATGAGCTTCACTTCTTTCATACATACCCCCCTCGTGATGTCACCTATCTTCTACTCTGTTACTCCCCTTATCCTACTCCTACACTCCACTGACTGTGCTCATTTGCTATGTAAACTTGCGATTCACTATCCTAACCCTCATTTGCATAGGATTGCCTACTAATGCTTGGTTACATCTCTTAGACTGAGCTTCCCCCCTTAGCAACCTCTACTCAGTGGCCATGTTGTCTTCAGCCTGCCATTCACTTGCATTGTAAATTCATATTAGCAATAAAATCCACATTTGTGGATCTTAATTATTGATTTGCTGGTGTTTAGGGTGCAGCGCGTTTGCGCGGCGCTGTGCTACGCTTAAACCCTGGAGATCGGGATGAAAAAAAAAAAAAGTTATTTTATTTTTATTTTGCATCACTGAACGTTGCCAATGGCCATATTTTTGGCCATTGGCATGCTTCCTCATGTAAATGCATCTTTTTTTGAGCTGTCATGGCTCCGTTTTCCTATTTGCAGAACCATATTCAGTTGTCAACTGAGTATATTTCTACAAATAACACTACTCCTACTCGGACAGGTTCGGGTTTCCTGGATCACAAATTTACCTCATTTGCATAGCTTTCGCCTGCAATTGAGGTAATTTGCATATCCAAGCCCTGTCCCTGTAGGACTCGTTTTGAGTGCTCTGTTGCACGCCCCTACCGGCTGTTCCTGGATCGCTCGGCGGACATGTTGGCTGCATGGAGTCTTACTCTACTCTTAGACTCCATGCAAGCCTTCGTGAATCTTGCCCGCCAACTCTCTCTGTATCTCTCTGCTCTATTCAATGACACTCTCCTACCTTATTCGATGCTCATCCCTGACTGTCACAGGTGTTTTCTCACACAATCCATCTACCTCTTTGCTGAATACCCTAATTTTCTCTTGCCTTTTTCCTGTTTGCCCCTTCTTCATTAGATTAACTTATCCTTTTCTGCACATGTGCCTAAACCTCCGTTATCTGTTCTCTTTGACCTTTTCTGCAATAGGAGTTACTCTGGACCTCTGCACTTATGTCCTCATTCCTTCATTTGTGCCATAGTTTGCATCCTACCAAATGTCTCGGGCACTTCATCTCCATCACATCAAGCTTCCTCAACTTCTGTGCCTTTATTGCTCAGGTTTCTGTACCATAAAGTAGTGCTGGTCACACTACTGTTTGTACACCTTACTTTTCAGGTTCTTTGGCATTCTTCTATCATACACTACCGCTGACACTCTGTGCCAGTTGGCTGCAGTCCCTCTGATTATAGCTTTGACCTCCTCATTCAGACTTACCTTCTCCCCAACCACACCTCCCAGACACTTCAAGCTATTACATGTTCCAGTATTTTCCCTTTTATCTCAGTTCTCAGCTTCTTCTGATTTACCCCATGTACTGCCAATACAGCTGTCTTATCTGTATTCATCTTTATCCCATACCTATCATTTGCTGAAGTTCTTGTGCAGAGTCTGCCTGTAATGCCATTGTCCGCATATAGCAACTTTGTTTATCTGTCCCCTCCACCCACTTTGCTAATGTAATTATTGAACGGTATGCATAGTAGTGGGCTCAGAGCTGAAACCTGATGCACATCCACTTCCACTGGGAACCCCCTGTGAGGCTGAACACTGTCCGTAATGAGTCACTGGGTCCCTGTACATACCTTGCTTTAATTCTACCATGTTTCTGGGACTTTGAAACACTGCAGGACTGCCCAAATCTGCTTTCTTTGGACCTTGTCATATGCTTTCATCAAGTCTAGAAATGCACAGTTGGACTCTTTCCTCATTTCTAGCTTCTTCTCATATCCATCTGACTGCAACATCGGGTCAATTGTGTTGCATCCTTGTCTGAATCCAAACTGCTCACCTCCTATCTTACTTTCTACTACTCTGCAAATTCATTTATCAACCATACAGCATCCATGGGACCAGATGACATCCCGGCCTTTGTACTACATGAACTACAAAATGAACTGGCACTTCAACTGTCATGTTTAGTCATAGCCTCACCTCACACTTTGTGTCCACCGAGTGGTGCACAGCTACAGTTATCCCACTCCACAAGTTGGGATCCACCTTGGATCCCGGGAAATACTGTCCCATCAGTCTGACGAGCCTGATCTGCAAGGGCATGGAACGCATTATCATGTAACTTATAAACAAAGATATTGGCAACCTTCAAACACTAGACACCATCCAGTTTGGGTTCGTGAAGGGCCAATCTTGTCTCATGAAACCTGATTGACTTCTTTGAATCAGTCTCCAGAGCTGTGGACGAGGTTAAGGTGGTCTACACAGCCTATCTGGACCTCACCAAGGCCTTCAACACCATCCTCCACTCTGGAATCATAGATAAACTTACTAAGTTGGGCATAAATCCCTACATCACTTGATGGGTTGCCAACTGGCTTACTGATATAACCCAGACTGTAAAAGTAGCCAACTCCAAATCCAGCTCCAGACAAGTGACAAGTGGAGTACCTCAGGGTTCAGTCCTGGGACCGCTCTTGTTTGGCATCTACTTCTCTGAAGTACAGGCCAACACTAAGGGACTGTGGCTAACAAAGTTCGCAGATGAATGCAAACTGGGAGCCATCATTGAATCCCCAAATGATGTGGATATTCTACAAAAGGGCCTTACAGAAACAGATGCTTGGTGCCAGAACCATGGGCTCAAGCTTAACGCCAAGAAATGTGTAGTTATCCCCTTTGGGAAAAAACAAGTACCCATGAATTACCACATAGGTGGCAGTACACTAAACACCGAAAGTGTGATGAAAGACTTATGGACACAGGTGGACAGTGGTCTCACCTTTGATAACCACATTGCCACAACAGTCAGAAATCCTTCTATGTGGCACACCATCACTAAGGGCTTTTCATCCAGAAAAAAGAAGGTCATTGTCCCACTGTACTCATCCCTCATTAGACCCATTATAGAGTACAATGCCCCATTTGGTATCTACCTCACAAGACATCTGCAACAGCTGGAAAATCCGCAGAAATACCTCACTAAAAGAATCACAGGCCTAAAGCAGATGCCCTATGCTGACCGTCTAAAAAAACTCCAGCTATACTCTGTAGCATATCGTCTACTCAGAGGTGATCTCTGCTTAATATACAAGGCCATGTCAAACCCTGAGCTGTTGGACATGCTCCACTTAAAGAAATCCCAATCCCTCAGAGCCACATGCTCCAGGGATCTAAACCTTGTCATCACAATGAACAAAACATGCTGGAGGGATAAGTTCCTGACCCAGAGACTACCCATACTCTGGAATAGACTGCACAAACATGTCAAGCAGAGCGCCTCCTTGGCCCTCTTCAAAAGGAACCTTGACTATTGGATGGGAGATAGGAAATTCACCTCAGGGATCACGTTAGTTGCCCTGCTAGACAGGGGTCCAGGGAAGTAAATATTTTGGGAAGAATTATCTGGGGACTTGTTTGGCTAGGCTTGTATAGGCCCTAGGGCCAATAGCCTTGTACCAACCTATGAACCTATAACTCTCATCAAAACTCTTGTGCAGTGTAACAAGAGCTTGATACATCTGTACTCCCCATAGTTATGGATATCCCCTTTGTTCTTGAATGCTGGCACTAGTATGGTTATTCCCCAGTCATCTGGGATACAGCCTTCTCTCCATATTCTTATGAATACCCCTCTATAGCTATTTCTCCCCTATCTCACCCAACATCTTTATTATATGTGCAGTGATTTCGTCTGAGCATGCTGCTTTCACTGACTTCGTTTTCTTCATTCTGTCTTTACTTCTTCTCTTATAGGCTCCTCCTCTCTTTTCATTGCAGGCTGTGTCTGGGGCAGTACAGCTTCTTTGGGGTTTTCTTCATTCAGAAGCTACTGGAAGTACTCCTTCCATCTACCTTTGATGTCCTGTGCACTAGTGACCAGTTTGTTGCTGCCATCCCTTATGAAATAAGTCTGTCTTCTTTTTTCTATCTTTGCCTTGTAACCAGATACAGTTTCTTCGTGCCATCTTTTGAGTCAGCTTACAGAAGCTGATGAGTGCCTCTTATGCCTTGTTCTTTGCTATTGCAACTTCTCCCTCAGCCTCTTTGTTAGCAAACCTGTATTCCTTCCTAGCCTGGTCCATATTTTCTATCTCCCTCTTTTTTTGCACTGCTTCTTTCTTTTGATGACTTCCTTTGTACTTATGTACCTCATTTCCATACCTGGCTCAGCCACATATCTGTCCTGTAGTTCTGTTCTGAAGTGCTACCATTCTTTCTTCAAATCCACCTATTTCATCTTCTCCTTGAGTGCTATAGCCCTAAGTAATTTCTTGAACTACTGTGCTTTCTCTCCAGTCAAATTCCACATCTTCAGCTTGGTCTCTGTTGACCTTAGAGCCTTCTCTGACCACTGTTTGGAACTTATTGTGACAACCAGTGGTTTATGCTGTGGGACAATCATTTCAATGAGATTGACTTTACAATTGCTGAGTCTACTCCGCTGCCCTTTCCATACTAGCAGAAAGTCTACCTGAGTTGCATGCTGGCCACTCTGAACCATGTGAGCTACTATCAAGCCATTTGCCAGACAGAAGTCTAGAATAGTCTCTACTTCTTTAAGACACATGGATGCTCCCTTTACTAGGTTGCATAAACAGTGGGTTATGGTTAGCTGCCAAGATCAGTTAAGTCACTCAAGCACTCAAGTCATTCAACCACAAGTACTATTATGACTCCATCATAGTCCACGTGGAGTGAATGACTTGAGACATATCTCACTGTACTATATGAAGAAAGACATGACTGAGCTCTCAGACTGTGTGTCACAGGCAGGTATAAGCTTAGCCTTAAGCAGCATTCTACCTTATTCAAGAATGACACAATACAAACTAAAAAAAAGATTGACTAACAATTGGTTTATCTTCTGGTGTCAGTCCAAGAGCATTCAATATCTGTTAGCCTGAGAAAACATGGTTGACTGGCCACGCTGCTTTGCCAAAGATGGTCTGCACTTGGTCTCCTATAGGCTTTTGGATACTGGCAAAGGCATCAGCCTCCCTACTGTGCCATTTTTAAGTTTTTAGGCAGTGTCAAAATAACCAACCTCCCAGCATAAAAAATCCTCTCTAGATAAACTCAAGGTACTGCTGCTTAATGTTAGGAGTCTAAACAAGAACTGCACTCCCTGGAAACACTCCTCACTTTAGAAGATGTTGATGTCTGTGCTGTCACTGAGACATAATTCAAAGCATGGAAACACCCCAGTCATGCAGGGCTACAATGCTTTCCATACTTAATATAACTAAGGATAAGTAAACCTCAAGACTGGTCAAATGCTACGATGATCTTGAGATGCTCCATGTCCAATTAACTATAGGCAAAGCCCCCAGCCACTACATAACTATATATAGATCTCCCACCATGAAACAGGAAAAGCATACAACATACCTGAACTTACTAGACTCACTTGTCATACCACCTGACTCCTTACTCATGGGTGATTTTAATTATCCTACCATTGACTGGGAAACACACACGACCATAAACATGCTGGCTCAGAAGTTCTTGGACTTTGTCAATGCAAAAGTTCTGGAAGAGCTAATCAGCAAACACACAATAGGCTTAAATGTTCTGGACACAGTACTCACTGACATGGGACAGCATTGCACCCCCGCCTGTGTGATGTCCACCCTGGTAAGATCGGACCATAAATCAGTCTTATTCAATGTAATTATAGGTTGAATAAGGAGAAAGTAACAGTCAGCTGCCTGTCAGGTGCCAGGATCCACCACATAATGCACACACTCAGGTCCCTCAACAACAGGCACAAATATGACTCTGTCATTGTACATGTGGGTATGAATAACCTGAGACGTACCTCCCTGTACTACATGAAAAGAGACATGGAGGAGCTCTAGGATTATGTAGCTCAGGTGAGTATGACCTTAACTCTGAGCAGCACCCTACTATCACCCAGAATGATACTACAGTACAAGCAGAAAATGATTGACTTCAACAATTGGCTTAGTTTCTGGCGTCATTCTAAGGAGATTCTGTATCTGCCTGCCTGGGATGACATGACTGACAGACCTCGATGCTTTGTCAGAGATGGCCTGCATCTGTCGCCCCTGGGCTTCCGGCTACACGCCAAGGCTCTTGCCACCCCTATAGTGTCTTTTTTAGGTGGTGTTCCAAAGAACAAATTACTACTGTAACAGCTACACACAAATGCAATCTGAGGGTCATGCTGCTCAATGCTAGAAGTCTAAATCTCAAAATGCACTCACTCGAAGCACTCCTTAAAATGGAGAAGATTGACATTTGTGCCATAACAGAGACCTGCTTCAAGGCAGCAGTAAGCACCTCTGCACTACCAGGCTATAACTCAGTCCACATCTTTCAGCCCCAGAACTTGGATCGAAGCTCCAAAGTAGGTGGTGTTTCCATATTCATAAAGGATGTGCACACCTCCAGACTGGTAGCCCAACATAACGCATCTGAGATACTTCAGGTGCCACTAACATTGGGTAAGACAACGATTCAGGTCATAGCCTGCTATAGGTTCCAAACCATGTCCCAAGACTCACACTCCATGTTCCTAAGCACCCTGGAAAATATTACGATCCAGCCTAATGCTGTCATACTGGCCAACTTCAACTACCCCTCCATTAACTGGGAAAACTACTCATGTACCAATACACTTGCCCGTTTCCTGGAATTCGTTAATTCTAATGCCCTGGACCAGCTCTTTCTTACCCCTACTAGAGGGAGCAACCTCCTTGACCTGGTCATTACCAACATGGGCGACCGTTGCTCTACACCAATAGTCATCTCCTCCCTGGTTAGATCCGATCACATACTAATCAGCTTGGAAATCCATATCCCTCCCACCCCATCCCCTGCAAAGGTAACCACCATGAAAAACTTCTCCAAAGCTAACTTTGGGCTCCTAAAAACAGAGGTGGCTAACTTCACGGCACCCATGCAAATGGAGAATAGTTGCATGACCGCCGAATCATACACCAAAGCTCTGTATGAACACGTACACAAATGCATGGATCTTGCCATACCCAATAGAACCAAGATGCTCTCCTCCAAAAAAAGGAAGCCAATCTGGTGGTCCCCTGCCATAAACTAACTGTACAACAAAAGAAGGAAACTGATGCAGAATAAGGTGAAGTCCCAAGACTGGAAAAACTCCCTTATCAGCCTTAACAAAAAGTTGAGATCTATCATCAAATCCTCTGAAACTAGCTATGAAAACAGAATTGCAGCAGACAGTAAAGACAACCACAAGGCTTTCTATAGCTATGTAAAGAATCTCCATGGCAATACCCAGATTTGTCTGAGCTACTGCACAATGGTACCTCCTATACCAAACCAACGGATATTGCCAATATACTGGCCGAAAGATTCAGTGCCAACTTTACCCCTGTCTCTCCCCCAAAGGACCAGTCACAATACCAGCAGATTGCCAGGCACCCAGTATTACTGCTGCACAGGTTAAAACAGCACTGTCCAAGGCAAAGAATATAGCTTTTATGGGACCTGACATATCCCTGGCTGTGTTCTACATGAACTACAGAGTGAACTGCACCTCAGCTGTGTGCCCTGCTCAATCACAGCCTCACCTCAGGCTTTGTCCCTACCGAATGGTGCACTGCTACAGTCATCCCTCTCCACAAAGAAGTAGCGACTACAGACCCTGAGAACTATTGTCCTATTAGCCTGACGAGTCAGATATGCAATGTATCATCATGGACCTAATAAACAAGGATATAGGGAATCTTCAAACTCTGGATCCCACACAATTTAGTTTTGTGAAGGGTAGATCATGCCTACTCAACTTGGTCAACTGCTTTGAGTCAGTCACCAGAGCTGTGGATGAAGGCAAGGTGGTTCATACAGCCTACCTTGATCTGGCCATGGCCTTTGATACCATTCCCCAATCAGGAATCATATAAAAACTCACTAAGCTTGGCATCAACCCCTATATCATTAGGTGGGCTGCAAACTGGCTCACAGGTAGAACCTATAGTGTGAAAGTAGCTGACTCCAAGTCAGACTGTTGACTAGTCACGACTGGAGTCCCGCAGGGTTTGGTCATGGGTCCTCTCCTGTTTGGTATTTACTTCTCAAAAGTTCAGGCCAACACGAAGGGACTCTGGCTGACAAAGTTTGCAGATGATTGCACGTTGGGAGTTATTATTAACTCCCTAAGTGATGTTGACATCCTACAGAAAGGCCACACTGAAACCAACGCCTGGTGTCAGAACCATGGCTTTAAGCTCAATGCCAAAAAATGTGTTGTCATCCCCTTTGGGAAAAACCTGGTTCCCATGAATTACCACATCAATGGCAGTCCACTGAACACAGAAGGCATCATAAGAGATCTGGGAACACAGGATGACAACAACCTCTCTTTTGACCACCACAATGCCACTGTGGTCATTAAGTCCTTCTATGTGACATCATATTACTAAGGATTTTGCATCTAGGAAGAAAGAGGTCACTGTCTCTCTCTACTCTTCCTTCATTAGTCCAGTCATTGAATACAATGCCCCATTTAGCATGTACCTCACTAAACATCTGCATCAACTGGAGAGGCCGCAAAAGTACCCCACAAAGAGGATCCTAGGCCTTAAACATTTGTCCTATATGGACAGACTCAAAAACCCCAACTATTCTCTGTCTCATGTCGACTACTTAGAAGCGATCTCTGCTTGGCTTACAAAGCCATGTCTGACCCAGCTCTGTTAGAAACCTACATCTAAAGAAATCCCAATCCCTCCACACCACACACTCGAGACCTCAACCTCATTACCACAATCAACAGAACATGGTGGAGGGACAGGTTCATAACCCACAGACTGCCCATGCTATTGAACAGACTTCCCATACATGTCAAGCAGTGCACCTCACTGGCCCTCTTCAAGAGAAATCTTGATGAGTGGATGGGAAATAGAAAATTCACCCCAGGGATCAATCCAGTGGCTTTACTCAACAGAAGCACTGGGAACTAAGGTCGGGTGGCACAATGCCAGGGTAATCCTATGGGCTAGGTTTGTAAAGGCTCCAGTGCCATTAGCCTAGTACACACCTACAAACCTATGAAACTATAAGACCAGACACCCCATCAAGCTTAAAAATGCTTAAGAATTCTTCTAAGACACATTATCTCCTAAGTTTCAAAGCCTCCTTGAATGCAGATAACACAGACTGCTATGCAGGTGTACATCAATGCCCTGTATAACCACTTAAGCAGGTGTACAGAATCAGATGTATCTGACCGGACTAAAAACAGTTATTGCCAAAACAAGAAGCCACCGTGGTGGGCCTCTAGTATAAACAGGCTATAAAAAGAGAAAGAAGCTAATGTCCAAGAACAGGGGGAACTGGATCAGCAGAGGAAGAAATCCCTCTCTAGCTGAAACAAACAAATTAGAGATCTTGTCAAGTCCTCCAAAGCTAATTATGAAGCAAAAATAGCCTCCCTAGCTAAGGACAATCACAAGCATTCTTTAACTGTCAGAAAAGTAAAATGGAATACCAAGCTATGTGCTGAACTGGATGTGAATGGCACCACCCATACTCAACCAGAGATAATAGCTAACCTGCTAGCTGACAGATTTGCAGAAAATGTCACCCCTATCCCCTCCAGTCATCCCCTAAAGCACAGTTTATGGATGTGTTTAGGTGTTGCTGATATTTAGTGCTTAGACATTTTTAGCTGCAGATACAAAGGAGTTTAGATATTTTTAAGGTGATATTTAGGCTGTCAACATTAAGGTGTTTATATATTTTAAAGTGCGTCCATGTGCGTGTGTGTGTGTACAGTGGATATAAAACGTGTAAACACCCCTGTTAAAATGCCAGGTTTTGTGATATAAAAAAATGAGACCACAATAATTTCAAAACTTTTCTCACCTTTAATGTGACCTATAGCCTGTACAATTCAATTGAAAAACAAACAAATCTGTTAATGGAAAAAATATAAAAAAATAAAAAATGTATAATAAGCTGGTTGCATAAGTGTGCACACCCTTAAACTAATACTTTGCTGAAGTAACTTTTGATTTAATTACAGCATTCTGTCTTCTTGGGTAGGAGTCTATCAGCATGGCACGTCTTGACTTGGCAATATTTGCCCACTCTTCCTTGTAAAACCACTCCAAATCTGTCAGATTGCGAGAGCATCACTTGTGCACAGCCCTCTTCAGGTCACCCCACAGATTTTCTATTGGATTTAGATCTGGGCTCTGGCTGGGCCATTCCAAAACATTAATTTTCTTCTGGTGAAGCCATTCTTTTGTTGATTTGGATTTACGCTTGGGGTCATTGTCATGATGAAAGGTGAAATTCCTCTTCATATTCAGCTTTCTAGCAGATGCCTGAAAGTTTTGGGCCAAAAGTGACAGGTATTTGGAACTGTTCATAATTCCCTCCACCTTGACTAAAGCCCCAGTTCCAGCTGAAGAAAAGCAACCCCAAAGCATGATACTGCCACCATCATGCTTCACCATGGGGAAGGTGTTCTTTTGGTGATGCAAAGTGTTGTTTTTGTGCCAAATGTGCCCTTTGAAACTGTGGCCAAAAAGTTCAACCTTGGTCTCATCAGACCATAACACATTTTCCCACATGTTTTTGGGAGACAATGTATTGCTTTGTAAATTTTAGCTGGGCCTGGATGTTTTCTGTGTAAAAAAAAGGCTTCCATCTTGCAACCCTACCCCATAGTCCAGACATATGGAGAATATGGAATACTGCTTTCACATGTAGTACACAACCAGCTCCTTCAGTGTTGCTGCAAGTCGCCCTAACCAGTTTTTGTCCTGCCTTTTCATCAATTTTGGAGGGACATCCAGTTCTTTGCAACGTCACTGTTGTCCCATATTTTTTCCACTTTTTGATGACTGTCTTCATTGTGTTCCATGGTATATTTAATGCTGTGGACCTTTTTTTGTACCCTTCTCCTAATTAATCTTTCAACAATGACATCCCTTTGATGCTTTCTAAGCTCTCTGTGAACCATGACTTTTGCTGTAGCAGGCAACTGAGTAAATGTTAGGAAAATCCTACTTGGACAGCTGAAATTTATTTGGTTAGAGTCTCTCTAATTGATGGCAGGTGTGTACCCAAGAAGACTGAATGTTGTAATTAAATAAAAAGGTGCTTCAACAAAGTATTAGTTTAAGGGTGTGCACACTTATGCAACCAGCTTATTGTACATTATTTTTTATATTTTTCCCCTAACAGATTTGTCTGTTTTTCAAATTGATTGTACAGGTTATAGGTCATATTAAAGATGGGAAAAGTTTTGAAATTATTTATTGTGGTCTCATTTTTTTATATCACAAAATCCTGTCATTTTAACAGGGGTGTGTACACTTCTTATAGCCATTGTGTGTATGTGTGTGTGTGTGTATGGGTATATATATATATATATATATATATATATATATATATATATATATATATATATACACGGTTATATAGATGCACATATATATATATATATATATATATATATATATATATACACACACACACACACTAAGAAACATACAATTAAATGTATAAACTTATTCTAAAATCTAAGGGTCCTATAGCGTGCCATCCTTCATATAAGTTGTCAAACCATCGTTTTGATTTTGATGTATGCTTGGGGTCATTGTCATGATGAAAGGTGAAATTCCTCTTCATTTTCAGCTTTCTAGCAGACACCTGAAGGCCAAAAGTGACTGGTATTTGGAAAGTATAGTTGTGTACACTTACCATAAATGTAGACGTTCGAGCGTATTCACGGTTGCAGTCCTCACATAAGGGTTATCCGGCTCCCGGTAGCCCTCAGTTGGCCCAAATACCAGAGTCCTTGGTATATGACGTCAGCTGCCGCCGGTTGTAAAACTGATGTCAGTACATCAGGTATAAAGGGAGGCAGCTAATGCCATTTCCTCAGTTTTTCTTGCCTTAACTGTCAGGAGCCCCCAAAAAAAGGCTAATCCAGGAATGGCAGCACTCTGGACACGTCATACAAAAAATAAAAATTCATAGTATGTGCCTTAGGAAAAAAAGGTGGAATGGAGGGTGGGAAACCAGGACTGCAACAGTGAATACACTCGAACATCTACACTTATGGTAAGTGTACACAACTGTACTATGTTCTTCGTGTTTCACTGTTGCAGTCCTCACATATGGGTTGATTCCCAAAGCCCAGTAAGAAGACAAAGGGGGGGGGGTCACAGATTAAGGGTTGGTAAGGAGGCCCTGCAAAACTGCAGAGGCAAAACCAGCCCTGGATTTAGAAAACAAAGGTAGATTGTAATGCTTTGTGAAAGTATGGACAGAAAACCAAGTAGCTGCTTCTAGAATGTCCTTAGTAGGCACACCTCTCAGAAAGGCTGCAGAGATAGAGGCTGCTCTAGTGGAATGGGTCCTAATACCCTGAGTGGGAACCTTCCCATGCTGCAGGTAACAAAAGTGAATACAATGAGCAATCCATTTGGAGATGGTTTGTTTTGAAATAGCTTTACCTTCAGCCCCAGGAGCAAAACTAACCAATAACTGTTGAGATTTTTGAAAGGATTTTGTCCTGTCTAAGTAAAATCTCAGGACATCAAGAGAGTGCAGAATCCTTTCCCCTTTATTCTGGAGATTGTTGAAAAATGTAGGCAGGTGAATACACTGGTTAAGGGTTAAACTGGAAACTACCTTAGGCATAAAGGAGGGATTAGTTCTCAGAGAAACCCGATCTGAGTGAAAAATAATGAAAGGTTCTACTGCCATTAAGGCTTGCAGCTCAGATACCTTTCTAGCTGAAGTAATAGCTAAAAGGAAAGCAGTCTTCCAGGATAGAAACTTCAAATCTGCAGAGGCAGCTGGTTCAAAGTGAGTCAGAGTAAGTTTTTCCAGGACAAAATTAAGATCCCAAGCAGGAGTAGGAGCTCTTCTGGGAGGTCTTAGATTACTAGCTCCCCTCAGGAACTGTTTCATCAAGGGGTGAGAAAAAATGGGATGCTCAAAAGAACAATGAGTCGAAATTGCTGAAGCGTGAATTTTGATTGAAGAAAAAGAAAGTCCACCATTAAGCAACCTGCTAGGTAGTCAAGAATGAGTGAAAGAGAAGGATGAGAAGAGTCTTCTCCTTTAGCTAGCATCCAAGAGAAAAATCTCTTCCATTTATCTGCACAGGATTTTCTTGTGCTAGGCCTCCTGAAGAACTTCAACCACCTGCTGGGAAAGATTTAAGGTATTAGCCAGGCAGTTAAATGCAGAGTTTGAAGATGAGGATGAAGGAACCTTCCCCCTCCCTGAACCAACAGATCTGGTACCAGGGGAAAATGCCAAGGCTGAGCATGGGAAAGGCTGCGAAGGAGGGGATATCAATGCTGCCTGGGCCAATCTGGAGCTATCAGAATAGCCTTTGGTTTTCCGTCCCTTATCTTTAGCAGCACTCTGGGAAGAAGAGGCAAAGGAGGGAACGCATAAACTGAGATGTGTCCATGGGAAGGACAACACATCCACCCTCCAAGCTTTGTTGTGAAACTCCCTGGTGCAGAAGGTTGGAAGGAGATGACTGGTGTGAGAGGAGAAAAGGTCCACTTGTGGGGTGCCCCAATAATGAGTGATGCGATGGAAAATGTCCCTTTTCAGTTGCCACTCGTGAGGATCCAGAACATGTCTGCTCAAATGATCCTCCAAGGAGTTTAGCCTCTCTGGAAAATAGTGGGCTATTAGATGTAAGCCCATGGATGATGCTATGGACCACAGTATCATGCTTTGTCTGCACAAGGGGTAAGAGTGAGTCCCGCCTTGCTTGTTGATGTACCACATGACTGTGGTATTGTCTGTCCTGATTAGCAGAGTCCCAGGGTAGAGCAGGTCCTTGAAAGCCATCAAGGCCTGCTACACTGCCATCAATTGTTTTAAGTTTATGTGCAGATGAATCTGCTGGGTGCTCCAAGTCCCCTGTATGCCCCTGCCCCCCAGATGAGCCCCCCATGCAACATCTGAGGCATCTGTGGTGACAATCTGGCTGGCAGGTGGTGGGCGAAAAGGCAGACCCTTGTTCTGAGAACAGGCTGTTGCCCACCAGAGGAATGCCATTTGTAGACAGGGAATCAGGGGAAGAATCAAGTCTAAGTCCTGTGTGTGTTGACACCAAAGATTCTTGAGGTACCATTGAAGTTTTCTCATATGCAGCCTTGCATATGGGATCATCAAAACACATGAAGCCATGAACCCCAGTGCTTGCAGGAATTGCCTTGCAGAAAGCTGGGTCATGCTTGCCAAGCTCATGAAGTAAGCGGAAAGATCTTCTTGCTTCTGTTGAGGGAGGAATACCATCTGGGTGGCTGTATTTAGACTCACTCCCAGGAAAACAATCTCCCTTGAAGGAACCAAATTTGACTTCTTTTCGTTGAGAGTGTAACCCAAAGAGGTGAGAATGTTCTTCACGAAATCCAAATCCTTTTCTAGTTGTTCTGGGGAGTTTGCTTGAATGAGACAGTTGTCCAGGTGAGGATAAATTTGAATGTTTCTCTGCCTGCAAAAAGCAATGGCTGTAGCCAGGCACTTCATAAAAACTCTGGGAGCAGTTGATAAGCCAAAGGGCAATGCAGAGAATTGAAAGTGGTGCTCCCCAGCTCTGAAGCGAAGGAACTGCCTGCAACTTTCCCTTATTGGGATGTGCAGATAAGCCTCCTTGAGATCCAAAGTTACCAGCCATGAACCCTTGCCCAGCACTGGTAGTAATTGTTGAAGGGTGAGCATCTTGAATTTGGGAATCACCAGAAAAGTGTTTAGAATGGACAGATCCAGAAAAGGGCGCCAGGTGCCCCCTTACTTGGGTATCAGAAAAAGCCCTGAATAAAAACCTAGGCCTGCCTGATTTGCAGGAACTGGCTCTATGGCCCCCATAGTCACTAGAGAAGAAATTTGACTTTCTACCTCTGCCTTGAGAGTTTTGGGTATGTCTGGGTACCCTTGTAAAACAGGAAAGGTGTGAAAGTAAAACTTGTAACCTTGGTTTACTATACTGAGCACCCATTTGCCATCTGTGATGGTAGACCATACCTCTGCGAACCTGGCTAACCTTCCCCCCAAAGGAAACCTAGGGTCCACAGAGGTAGGCACATACTACATTCGTTAAAGCAAGAAAAGAGGATCCCCAATGGGGTACTTATCATCTGAAAGCATCTTCAACTTGGTAGTCGTAAAGCGAAACTAATGTAAACGGCCGACCGGCACTAGTGTGAATTGCATCTGCTTCGGGCTCCGCAGCAAGAAAGACTGAGTAAATGGCATTGGCTTCCTCCCTTTATACCTGATGTCATCAGTTTTACAACCAGCGGCAGCCGACGTCATATACCAAGGACTCTGGTATTCGGGCCGACTGAGGGCTACCGGGAGCCGGATAACTCTTATGTGAGGACTGCAACAGTGAAACACGAACATCTGTTCATAATTCCCTCCACCTTGACTAAAGACCTAAATCCAGCTGAAGAAGAGGAACCCCAAAGCATGATACTGCCACCACCATGCGTCACCATGAGGATGGTGTTCTTTTGGTGATGCAAAGTTTTGTTTTTGTGCCAAACGTGTACTTTGGAACTGTGGCCAAAAAGTTCAACTTTGGTCTCATCAGACCATAAAACATTTTCCCACATGCTTTTGGGAGACTTGATGTATTGTTTTGCAAATGCTAGCTGGGCCTGGATGTTTTCTGTGTAAAAAAAGGCTTCTGCCTTGCAACCCTACCTCACAGTCCAGACATATGGAGAATACGGAAGATTGTTGTCACATGTAGTACACAATCAGTACTTGCCAGAAATTCCTGAAGCTCCTTCAGTGTTGCTGTAAGTCTCTTGCCAGCCTCCCTAAACAGTTTTTGTCTTGTCTCTTCATCAATTTTGGAGGGACATCCAGTTCTTTGCAACGTCACTATTGTCCCATATTTTCTCCACTTTTTGATGAATGTCTTCATTGTGTTCCATGGTATATTTAATGTTGTTTTAATTTTTTTGTACCCTTCTCCTAACTTGATACCTTTCAACAATGAGATCCCTTTGATGCTTTGTAAGCTCTCTGCGAACCATGGCATTTGCTGTAGCAGGCAACTGAGCAAATTTCAGGAAAATCCTACTAGGATAGCTGAACTTTATTTGTTGCTAATCAGAATCTCTTTAATTGATGGCAGGTGTGTACCCAAGAAGACTGAAAGCTGTAATTAAATCAAAACGTGCTTCAACAAAGTATTAGTTTAAGGATGTGTACACTTATGCAACCAGCTTATTGTACATTATTATGTTTTATATTTTGTCTACTTTTCAAATGAATTATACAGGTTATAGGTAATATTAAAGGTGGGAAAAGTTTTGAAATTATTTATTGTGGTCTCAATTTTTTATTTCACAAAAACCTGTCATTTAACAGGGGTGTGTACACTTCTTATATCCATTGGATGTATGTCTGTGTGTGTGTATGTATATATATATATATATATATATATATATATATATATACACACATACACACACACATATATATATATATATATATATATATATATATATATATATATATATATATATATATAATTACATAGACACACACACACACATATACATACACAAAGAAACATACAATTAAATGTATACACTTATTCTAAAATCTAAGGGTCCTATAGTGTGCTATCCTTCATATAAGTTGTCAAACCACTGCGACATCACCATTACTCCAAATCTTTTAGTGCAAGAATTCTGGACAAAGCCAAAAATAATAGGGGGACAAGGGTCCAAAATCAGGAACAAATTTTAAATATTGCCTTTATAAACTTAAAAAGTGGTCAGAATAACAGATTTTACATTATCATGTTTTTGGGAAGAATATGAAGACTGAACACAAATGTATGTCATTATTAATGAACTTCAGTCACCAATAATTTGTTTAAATACAAAAAATATGAGGCAAAACTCTGAACATACTTTGAAATTCTGGAAAGCTGAAAGCATGGTCTCATGTACTAGAGATGGAGACAGCACAAGTGGCTGTAAAGATCTGATGGCTCTTACAAAAAGAGGAGATCCTGGCCTGATTTCTCCTAGTAAGTACAAATATCACACTGGTTCTCCAGAGGTTCATAAGTTAATAGGTACTTACTAGCCTATTGATCTGTGAGGATCATAAGCCCAGTCTTACATTCTTATGGTTGTTTTAGCCTTTATATTTTGTGTACAGATAACCTGGAGATGTACAGAAAAAGGATATGTTGGCAAACTTGCATGCTGTTCCTATCCATGAGAGACAGGGGTGCTAAACCAAGTGTGAAATTGAGGTTACTCATCCATTCATCCAAATTAATTTGAATAGAGAACAGAAGAGAAGTACTTTGCTTTATGTGGAGTGTAAGATGGTTCCACATCTCTCAAATATATTTTCAAATTCCAATGCAGAAGAAATTGAGATCCATTAAGCAGGTGTTTATGTCAGCATGGTGTCACTTCAACAATGGCAATCATCTTAAGCCAGGTTTTACACTGCTACGTGGCTAGCCCTGCCATGGTAGTTCATCTGTACCACTCACTCACATATGCACTCATACCTACATCCAATTTAGAGTGCCCAAGCCACCTACTGCATTTCTTTAGAATGTGGGAGGAAACCAAAGCACCGAGAAGAAACCCACGCAACTGCAGGGAGGACATACAGACTCCACACAGAAGGCTCCCAGATGAGAATCAAACCAGATAACCTCTTGCTGTAAGGCAACAACACTAACTGTTGCACCACCGTGTTGTTTGGGCTAAATCGGACTGCTAATACATTGGCAATGTCCTCTGGGACTGGGTATGTGGTACTGTTTACTATTAGTTCTGTACTGTGCTGGGTTTCCAATATAGCTAAACAAGGTCTTGTGGTTATTCTTTGACTGGGTGACTATTTTTGCCTCATATTTGGCTTTGATTGATTTGATGAGGGACCTGAGTTCCTTGCTTAGTCTAGCAAGAGCATTTCTGGCATCTTGAGAGTTAAATTTATTTTTGTATGCAATGAGTTCACCTCTTTTATTATAGAGTCTGTTTATATTAGGGTTCCACCACAGAGAGTTATTTTTGAATGCAGCATTGCATTTATGGGGACAGATGCATAACCACAGCTATTTACATGTACAAAGAATTTGACAGTAAATGATTCTGCATAAGCAGTGGTTATTAAGATGTAAGGGACTTTTGAATATAGCTTGGTAATCACTGCCTTTGCATAATTTCTGAAGACTGAGACACTGGAAGCAATTTCAAGCATTGGTCTTATGGTCTCACATAAGGGAGTGTGACTGACTTGTAGTCTGATTTGACCAGGGAGGAAGTTACAACTGGTGGAGAGCAAAATTACCCCATATTGGTAAGGACCAAATCCAGAATAATATCTCCTCTGTTAAGAAGCAGAATAATTGGTGTAGAGAGTTCTTATTAATGAAGTCCAGCAACTTCTGACTGTACATGTTTAAGGATGTATGTCTTCTAGTTTATGGAAGGGAAGTTGAAGTCTGCCAACAGAATGGTGTTTGGCTTAATAAACACAAACATCATACCAATTAGACAGAAGTTGTGGGATGAGGGGGGGTCCTGTAGTTGGTCATGATACAATAAAAGGTTTGGTTAACTGTACGTTAAATGTTGAAGAGTTCCAAGTCATTATCTTTTCTAATGAATCTTGACATGAATTTTTTTTTTAAGAATATGGAGACATCACCACCTTTAGTACACTCACCTAATGTGGTGGACTTGAACATGTGATAAGCATTGAAACCCGGCACTTATGGAATGCTTTCATTGATCCTGAACTAGGTCTCTGTGATGACACATATGCTAATGTTTTACAGGGCAAGGAGTGGAGTTTTTTTAATACCTTCATGTCAGACCTCCCAACTGTCCTGAATTACTCGGTATTTACCGAGTTTTGGGGTCCAGATGAAGGAGTGCCACGATTCCTGAGTGGCACCCCTTCATTTCCGATTTCTTTGCTTTTGTTTTTTTTTATTTTTTTAATTTTCGTGCTGTGGTTGCTGACATCACATGCGTGATGACATCAGCTCCGTCAGCACTACCAGCCAGCCGGAATTGAGCTCAAGGTGCTCATGTCATCATTTCCGGCTGGCTGCTAGCAGGCGGGAAGTGCTTGAACCTGTTGCTTTTGAGAATGCTGGTTTTAATTTGAACTAACCGTTGCTGCCGAGAATGCTGGTTTTAATTTGAAGTAACTGTTGCTGCCTAGAGTGCTGGCTTTGCTGCTTCGGACAGAAACTGCCGACTTTGGTGCTGCCTGCCATTTCGGACAGAGAATGCTGCTGAGAGGGACTTTGCTTTTGCTGTATTGTTGCTGCCGAGCCAAGAGAATAGGGACTTAATCTGCTGCCATTTCGTATACTGACTAGGTAAGGGACAAAGGGTGTGTGTGTGTGTGTGTGTGTGTGTGTGTGTGAATTTGATGAACTATAGAAATAATCCACTGCACGATGTTTGTTTGCTACCTGCTCATTCATTTATGAACTATTATACGACTAATTAATGATTACTCAATTGTAAACTGAACATAATTCCTGGGTTTACTTCACTGCTGATTCCTGAGAAAAGAAACCAAGTGCAAGTGACAGAATTAAAAAAAATCTGTCAAGTCAATAACTGTACTATTGTAGACATGCTAGGTCTGTGTCTGATCTAAAGAAAAATATAGGTTTCATAGTTTTAAATATATGTGCTACAGCCTAAAGGTCATATTAAAGCATAGTCTCTAGATACAAAGAGAATGTTACACATTCTGTTTTGTGTACTATCTTATTACTTAAAAGATGCTTTTGTATTGTATCTGAACTTCATTTTGTACAGGTAAATCCATGTTTACTGTATCCATGTTTACTGTAACGTTATTTAAACAGTTTACCTTTTGACATACATGGCTGATGGTAGTCATGGTACCTACTGTCTGCATAAGTCTTATGGATAAAATTAGCCTGCTGGTTTACAGAGTCCTTTAAAAATGTGCTTTCCCAAATAATCCTCCTTCAGACATAATTAGTAACAAAATTAACTCTTATGATTTTTAGAGTGACAAGAAAGAGCTTGCTTTTTTGCACCATAGGAAGGCAGAATTTTAGTTGTAAAGCAATTATTTTCTCTTTAGATTGGAAATAGGTGACATCAATGAAAACCTGTTAGATGAACACCATTCAGTTAAAACTGAATGACCAAACAGTGCTTCATGTAAACTGTTTTTGCTTGTATGTGTCAGGGCTGCTTACATAGTTTAATAAACTCAAAGGTAGGGTAATGCAGGGGTGAGGGTATGTAGGAATAAGGGCTTTGACCCCATGCAAAAATAAAGAAATAAAAACTTTTATTTAAACTCTGGTCATTCAGATTCAAGAAATAAGTATAAGGGCTTTCGTTGACTATCTGATACAGCTTCCAGATTCCCATCTGCAAGGTATAAATTGCAGAGGCAAGACAAAGGACCAGGAGTAAGCATGTAATGTGTTTCATAGGAAGGCAGCCCAAACTAACAAACTCCAGAGACTGTAAACTTACATTTTTTTCCAAAATTTTATTTTTGGCTAAATAGTGGGCTGTACAAAAGCAGTACTGCTTTAACAAGTTTCCACTGCAGCAAAGTTATAGCCCATCCAGTGGTAGGGTGGTATGAAGGTGCTGGTGACCTGATTTCAGTGATATTTTACAACTGGAGTAGATCAGACATGGTAAGGGTTTATAGTCACATGAAAGTTATGCACCAGGACTTGTGTACTGTGTCTACTGCAATTTGACTGCCACCTAAGAGAGAGACAGAGTACATATACAACAGTCACTGGGGACGAACATGGAAGACATATACATCCTCCAGAATCTCTCATGCATGTCACTCTTTGTTGCATTATCTAAGTGAAGGGATTATGAGATAGAAACAGACCGTCTTAAGTTGATTGATTGACCTTGAAGTTACCATGCTCCCAAATAGCACCTTAAGAAAATTCTGGTACCAGGATGGAGAAAACTTTTATTTCAGATATTATCTTTTTTTTCATTTGCTTTGTTACTATAGACTGCGAATATGTTTAAACTCTGGCATATGTATTTTTTTCCTGTGGCAGGAAATGTGTGCAACCTTGTTCTAGTACTTAGCATGGCTAAGGGCTCATAATTATGTCAGTTAAAATAGCTAAGGTAGTTACCTAGTTTAAATAAATGTCTTCTTTAGGAGTTCTGTCTATACAACTGTTATTTTATATCCTTTGTGCATCGTCTTTATCTCTGTATATTTAGTGGGTATCAGCACTGTCCTGATGTCTTTATTGTTTGAGTAATTTTTTTATACATTTTGTTTTATTTATACATTTCTAAGCTCTTGGGGCTGAGCATTTATTTATTATCTGAACAAACACCATTTGGCACTATAGGTTGGCAAATCACACTACCAGTGAGCTATTAAGTCAGGTCTGTAGTTCAGTAATGTAGAGTAGTTGCAGTACTACTTTACTGGAAGAAGAATTCCATCTGCCTCCCCCGGAAACTGTGTATGTGTGTGTTTGTGTGTGAAAATGCCCCCAATGTAATACACCTGGTGGCTAGAGGTATTTAGGCTCAAACCCTGTACAATGTAATACACCTGGTGGCTAAAGGTATTTAGGCTCAAACCCTGTACCTTTGGTACAGGGTAAAAAGAGCCTAAAGTCCCCAGCCACCATCATTTCTCTGCTTTGCCCAGATTTTTTTTTGTGCTAAGAGTTGAGAGCTATGGTGACAACAGAATTTGTATTCCCCCATTATTGGCTTTGTTGTTTGTCCAGTTTTTTTTGTGCTAAGAGGTTGATAGCTATGGTGAGAACTGAATTCACTAAATGATAGCCATTAAGTTTCAGTCTTCCTATTGTTTAAACTGCTGATTTAACATAGTGGCATGTTGCACTGACTATAGTGTTCTGGGTTCAAGACTTGCCAGTAACATGCATGGTGGTAATGCAACATTTTATTCTAGCAACTTTCCAAAATTATACAAGCAATGTTTAAAATGTGTTCCTGGTTTTTGACCTTTTGCCCCCCCCCCAAAAAAAAACCCTGAAATTGAAAATACGTGCAAGAAGCTGTGCAAGATGCCTATGGCTTACACTACTGTCATTTTGTTTATAGCTTGGGTGTGGAAGTAGACTTTTTTATGATGGAAATGTTCTGAATTGGGCAGTTTTGTAATTATTGGTTCATGCCTTTTCTTTCATGGCCTACAGTACAGCCTACTGGAAAAATGTTCATTCAAACAATAAATTTAAAATGTGCTCTGTCTAACAAGTGTGCTGTATTATACAAGGAATATAACTTAATAAAGTCAGGAAGGTGCATCAAAGAAAAGAACGCATGTATGTTTCTTGTTTTGTGTGCAAGGGGTCAATGATATGAAAACAGCCCAAAGGTAATCTTTATCCACCACTGGCCAGATACATTTTCTTTGGATGTAGTGCAGGTTTCAATACTGTTTCAATGAATGTGAGTTTCAAGGACAGAGAAGTTTTAATGCCAAGTCTATTTTCATTGTGAGACAGTATTGCTTTGTTTATCAGATGTCTGTTAGTGTTTGTGCATTGATGTGCTGCAAAATGTAAAAATAAAATCCAAATAATCATTCTAGAAGTAAAGCAGTATTTAGTGTTTCTGGTAAATGGGGTGAAATAGCCAGGTAATGGGACATTGGAATGGCTGCAGGGGGACTCTGGTGCCATATTTTGGTTGTCTGTTCTTCAGTTTGTGTTCGAAAGTTGGTATCCCACAATTCCAGTGGAGTGGGTGGGGTTACATAACTATGTATGCAAATTATATGTTAATCAGCATACAGATTTGTACCTTTTTTTCATGTCCCTTGTCCAGATTTTTGATGTTTCCAGGTTGAGCGGTATGCTTCATGTTATCCACATTCTGTGTTATGGTGGCATCTTTAGAAGACTGACATTACCAGAAAAGACACCATGATTGTGGGGGATCAAGGATTTAACAAATATATAAGCTTTGGATGGAGAGGTGCAAGCCAGCCCTTTGAAAGCAGTTAGGACTTGTCTACTATCTCCTCCTAGGCTTACATATATTGCACCTTCTTTGAATAACACCGGAAACTAAACCAATCACTGAAAAGAATAATGTTTTGTTCATATTATGGAATCTTATGCTGCTCAAGGCTAGGTTTATACCTGTCTCACTTACATACTGTGAGAGTACCATTGTATCTTACATACTGTGAAAGCTCCATTGTTTCTCTTTTCATATAGTCCAGGAAGATACATCTCAAGTTATTTACATCCATATGAACTATGACTAGGTCATATGTGTAGTTGTGGTGCATGGAATTGAGTGCTTGTGTAATGTGGCAAATCCTGGTGCCTGAAGGGCAACTAATTGCGACTGTCTTCTTGTACAGTCTGGTGAGTGGTTCATTGGACTGTCTAAATATGAAGACACCTATGGCTAAGATATATGACTGCATGGAGCCTTGCCTTATAAGCTTCTGTCTTGAGTCAGTGTCTCTCTTAGATGTATGCTTCGTGGTAGGTGCTGC
Source organism: Protopterus annectens (assembly GCF_019279795.1). Classification (NCBI taxonomy): domain Eukaryota; kingdom Metazoa; phylum Chordata; order Ceratodontiformes; family Protopteridae; genus Protopterus; species Protopterus annectens. Next base: position 1,472,079,284 of record NC_056729.1, read on the forward strand.
CTGTGTTGAGTGTTTATGAGGTTGCTGAGGGTACTTGTTTCTTGGGTTAGTTTTAGGAGGCCTTTGTAGTTTCAGAATGTTATTTTTAAGAGCCTTAGTATATAAAGGTCTTTGTGTTTGCTCTGAGCTGTGTGTGCTCTGTTTTGTGTGGTACTGACAACCTGCATGTTATTTGCTATGTCTTAGTGTGAGCGCTTTTCTTTCAGTAACAATGAGTAACTACAGTTCTTGTTTACTGTGCTCACTGGTTTAAGTAGTAGGTGGTTGTCAATAAGCATGAGAGAACTGCTACATTATCTTAGAATTCCCATTTCAACCAGGATGGCTACATAGATGGTTGGAAAGTGCAAATCCATGTTTGCAGCTGCTTACTATATTTTCCTATACTTTCAAAACAGCATGAATTGTATGAAATTGTACTGTTCAATCTATTATATGTGCCTTGAACGTATTTCTCTGCATTGTATTACCTTGCATTATAATATTCTATTGCATATTCTATTGTGTATTTCTACTATAACTATTGTTTTTACCAACTGTTTTGGACATTATGTACTGTCAAACTAACTAACTTGTGGAGGTTTTCTCCCCGGGCCTCCACTGAAAATGGGCTCTGGTTGGCTCATTGGACTTTCCCAGTAAACAAATGCCAACAAATAAATATGAATGTGAGCTGTATGGAGAGCTGCACCAATGAGATTTGGAGTTGATTTATTAGAGATTCTATCTGTCTAAAACAAACAATCTAAGTTTACAGATGGAGAGGAATGTGCCACCTACTGCAAACTACAAACTCTTTGAACTACTGACTAAAGTACAACAGAAACTGGGGGAGTCGGTTGCATAGAGAAGATTAAGGCTCTAAATATCCTTATCAACCACCCATTACCCAATTTCTACATGGGTTGGGGTGTCTCAACTGTCACCATCTCTCTTGATTCAATACCACTCTCCTACCTTCTTATTCATGCCTGATTGTCACAGGTCTTCTCTCACATAATCCAGCCATCTTTTTGCCAGATGCCCTTCTTTTCTCTTGCCTTCTTCCTGGCTGCCCCAAATATTTTTCATCAGATTATTGCACAGTAACCACTTTTACCTTCTCTGCAATCGGAGCTACTTGGGCTTCTGCTATGCTGTCCTCATTTCTTCATCAGTCTCACAGTGTGTATTCTATCACCTGTCTAAGACATTTCATCTCCATCACCTCTAGTCTCTTCAACTGCTCTACCTTCACTGCCCAGGCGTCTGTACCATACAGTAGTACTGTCTGCACCACTGTTATGTACAAACTAAATTGCCTTATTTATAGCACAGAATATAAGCAATAAAAAACTCAGAAGTGCTAAATAAACAATAGCAAGACACTTGAAGTTACCCTTAGTAGCAAGTAATGCACACAAGCCTGGGTACCGTCTTCTGCCACCAGAAGGAACCAGTTACCTAATTTCAACTAAATTCACTAATTTAGCCACTCATTACATTAGCTACGAATGATAGTGGTGATTCTACTCCCTGGCTATAATTAGTGCTTGTCTCACCACAGCTATACTCAGCCAGAAATCAATGCCCTTAAAACAGTATCTCACCAGAAGCAAAACAATAGCATTAATCTCAAGCTGGTTCTTAAGAATCAGGAAACATGCTCTTTGGTGATCAGCAATCGTATCTCAAATTTTCTTTGGGTCTGTAGGCTTGTTACAGCTTTCTCCTAGTAGATTTCCCAGATAACATGTATAGCAGCTCAGTGCAAGAGCATTAAGGTATACAAAGATGAAAAACCAGACCAGTAAGGGGAAGTCCTTCACATACTGCCAAATCAGAGAAATTCAGGAATCAATGTCTGTGCTTCTTCTCTCACCAGGAGCAAAGAAACACTATTCCAAAGCTGACTTCTAAGAAGCAGTTTTCAGAATTTGTAATGAATGGTAATCTTTATGAAAGCTAGAAAATAATGTCTCTGTGCTCCTCATCTTGCCATTAATCTCAAGCTGATTCAGGAGATGTGGTTTGTAGGCTATCAGCAGGCTTTGCCCAGATGTCTGTGATTGCAAAACAAGGATGGAACACAATTCATTAATATTGTTTGTATTGCAGTGTGCACTAAACAATGAAAAAGAGATCACTTTCTTAGTTAAACTAACCCATGTACCATGTACATAATTAAATATATTGCCAGTGCTGTTATCATCTTCCAGTGTCAGTCCAAACTCATCTTCAGCAATGGTTTGGATCATTAGCAACTGCCACTTTGGCAGGCGCTACCTTGGTGTTCTACAAGCACATCAGTAGTGCTGGCTCCTGCAACTGGTGTTAGGTGTGTCTTCTTCATCAATATCAGCTCTGCCCACCAGGGTAGTTCATTTGGCAAATATACAAAGTGATGTCCTTTAAAAAGAGCGACTGCAACATCACTCTGTTGATATTTTCTAAATGTACGTATACACAGCAACACTAATAATTCACTCCTCCTTACTATTCAGGGAAGCTTATTTCATAATCTTGGTAGATGTTGTACAATATATCAGTTATGCATTTTCTGTCAGGTCCTTCTGGCTATCACTTATAGGCATTATTTGGCAGGAACACACCCTGATACATTACTTGCCATATCTTCTATCTAATTTGGAGACTGCCTGGTTTGACCAGAAAGTCTTGGTAATTATTTAAGCAGCTGTACAGCTTTTAGGGTGCTGCATAAAATAGAGCAAAGGGAACAGATGGCCACTGTGGACACAGAAACTACTTTGCTAAAGCTGGCAGTGTATTAGGGAGATGGGAGTTTCAGATGTGGAATGTGAAGGGTTGTACTGTTCAGATAACTGCAAATCAGTATTTGGAATGCGGCTTGTGTAGCATTTTTGGGAGATGCATCCATTGCATTTGTACCAATATTTGTAGGATTCCTCCAGCTTTCACTGGAAACTGGGTTATAGCTTTCTTGTCCTGTGATGTTCTACCACTATGGCAAGTGTGTCTTGTGATCTTTTTGACCACATCTTTAACACAGTATTTCATTTGGCTCATCATGTCTATGCTTCCTCTGAAACCACAGTTTAAATCAGAGGCATGCAAAGTCATTACTATGCAGCTGTGCCTCTCCTTCCCCCAGGAATCTATGTCAGCTGGTAACGATTTAGCTACTGTCTTGGAATATACTCACACCTAAATGTTTTATAACTGGTTAAAACTCAAGACATTAGATATAGTCACTAGCACCCCCATTAATGATTCTGTAGCACCAGTTTTGCCTATCAGTATCACCTATAGTAGAGAAAAATGACAATTTGTTTCAAATATGCATGACGTGGTGATGATCATCAATGATAAGGCAGCATTAACGAAACAGACTTCAAATCACATCTTAGGAACACCACCCTCATCATGCACCTCATACCATGTTCAGATCTCCTTACTGTGGTATGAGTTCTAGTGTCCTCTTGTATTGATTTTTGTAGCACACTGTTCATGAGGCTCACAAATTTAGACCTTGCTATTTCAAGATTCTACAGCACAGCTACTTACTGAGTTTTCTTAGTAACAACATATTATTTGTTTTGTTTTATTGTTTTGTGGGTACTGCACAGGTTTCCTTTCAGAGAGTACCTTATTCTAAGAAATCCTAGTATACTTACCCAGGAAGGCTGTTTTCCCCTGTATATGCAGGATGTACTAATGTGCTAGCAAATGATGCAGTTCCTGTGTTTGCAGTCACCAAGCCATTCATCCAAATTATATCTGAATAGAGTAAAAGAAGTACTTTGGTTTATGTAAAGTGGAAAACAGTTCCACGGAAGTGGTATTCTCTAAAATACACAACTACCCCTTCAACATGTTCTATTTATTTTGCAAAACATTTGGAGATTTCTTGAGTGGATGTTTATGGGATTGGGAGGGTGGCCTAATGGTTAAGGTGTTTGCCTTACAAACACAAGTTGCAGGGTTTGAGTCTCACAAGAGATAACTGGCTAGGCTTAAAATGGCTCACAAGGGCAGTTAGCCTTGTACTAATCTATGAATCTATGAATCTCTATGAATCTATGATACCATTAAACTTGTGAATGTGTAATAGGTCTAACAGAGTAGTGTCTGTAGAAACTCTACACAGAAAACAGAAGTTGCCTCTCAGTACCCTGTATGATACTAACAAGAAGGACAAGGCTTTCAGATGGTCTGCTTGGTTTTTATGATTCACGTCCTTGATTGTTTTTAGTGAAAAAGCACTGCGGTCATTCCAGTTGTGACAAGTGTATGGACAGATACATTCCGAAATGGGCATTATACTTGACGGTTGGCTTAATGAGTGCCTGGTGCAGTGGAACAATTACATCCCTGGATCCGGATTTAAAACCTTTTTACAAACTGTGCAATGAAAAAGGATGGCCTTATAACAGAGGATATGTGGTATATTAAAGGGCGTTTCATTGTTTACATAAGTTCCCCAGATCCCTATACACCTAAAGAAATCCCAATCCCTCCAAGCTACACACTCTAGGGACCTAAACCTTGTCACCACAATAAACAGGACATGCTGGAGGGATAGATTCCTGTCCCAGAGACTTCCCATACTCTGGAACAGACTACCCACCTATGTCACGCAAAGTTCCTCATTAGCACTCTTCAAGAAAAATCTTGATGAGTGGATGGGAAATAGGAAATACACACCAGGATCACTTCTGTGGCTCTGCTCAATAGGGGCACAGGAAAATAACTTTCTTGGGTGGTGTAAGCCAGGGAACCTTGTTGTCTAGGCTTACTTAGGCCCATGGTCCGATAGCTTAGTACCTACCTATGAAACTAACTACAGGATAATTTTTTTTTTTGGGGGGGGTATTATCAGTGTGATAGTTACAAGGGAAGTCATGCTTGCCAAAGGATATGATTACGTACTTCCTCATTAAGTTTTAGTCCATGGTTTTGACACCAGTTATTTGTTTGCTATAATCTTTACTTTTCTAAAAGATGGAGTACTTCAACATAGTTAACTGATGCCTTGATTACTCCAGTATTCAAAAGAAAAGTTTAGATTGCAATGATCTGGATAAAAATGTACTTGAAACTTTTTGTTAACAATCTTGATGAAGCAGCGCACACACAATTTGAATGTCAAGTGATTGTAACATTAACAATTCATTCCAGTATAGTCTTTTAAGGCACACTGAGGCAGCTTTCACTTGGGTCTTTAACAATCCCCTTAGGAATCAACATCACTATGCTGTTCTTTTTCTATTTGATCTCTCTTCAGCATCTGGTATTGGGTGGCCTTCTGTCTGGGTCTATATTAGATGAACGAATGCTTAAAATGTTGAGTATGACATGCTTGACAGCTTTTAAGTGAAAGTTCATCTAAGCGAAACCCCATAATGTTGAAACAAAGAGTTTCGAAAAGTTATAGTTGGTCAGCCATCAGGAAGCCAATGGCTGATGGCTAAAATGTACTGTACACCATTAAACCCCCACCCCAAAAAAAACAAAAACAAAAACAAAAAAAACAAAACCAAATCAACAAACAAAATAAAGTAGGGGGCTTTGCCCCCCACACCACCCAACAATGGGGGGCTATATCCCCCCACACCCACCCACTTAAATATACCAACTCTGAGATTGCACCTCAGTGGAGGGCTGTCATAACATTATACAGGGTGAACGATAAGACCGCACCACAGTGGAGGACTGTAAGAACGGCTAGACAAGATGAACATTTTGACGTCAGCAGTTGGCTACCTGATGGCTGGCCAACTATAACTTTTCGAAACTCCTTGGTTTCGACATTCTTAGGTTTCGCTTAGATGAACATTCGCTTAAAAGCTGTTGAGCATGTTGTACTCCACATTTTAAGCGTTCGTTCATCTAATAGGGAACCTTCTGTTTTACAAGATCAAAAGAAATATTACTGCAGAATCACTGATATAGTCTTGAATTGGCTATCTTCTTTAGAGAAATATGGATGCTAGCTAGAGGAGTTTAATCCCATTAATTCCCACTCTCAACTGTGCTCTCTCAAAGGTTCAATACTTGGACTGTTTTTGTCCGCTATGTGCATGCTTTTGTTTTGGGAAACGTTATTCAAATGAGAGGTTTTCAGTATCATTGCTTTTTCTCAGAAGTCTATGTCAGCCATTACCCATTTTGATAATGAATTGAAATACATCCTTACTCCCGTAAAGGATTTGTCTAGCACCAGTTTTGTCTCACAATATCCCTTATAGTAGAATAAACTGCAATTTGTGTTAAAGATGTTTGACTTGGTGGTGATGATCAATGATAAGCTTACATTAATATATGACATCACACAGGTTCACAGGTTGGTACTAGGCTATCAACCCTAGGGCCTTTACAAGCCTAAACATAACAATTCCCTGGCTATTTCTTCTCACAGTATTTATTTCCCTGGACCCTTGTCTAGCAGGGTGACTGATGTGATCCCCGGGGTGAATTTCCTATCTCCCATCCAATCATCAAGGTTCCTATTGAAGAGGGCCAAAGAGGCGCTCTGCTTGACATGTATGGGCAATCTATTCCAGAGTCTGGGGAGTCTCTGGGTCAGAAACCTATCCCTCCAGCATGTTTTGTTTATTGTGATGACAAGGTTTAGATCCCTGGAGCGTGTGTCTGAGGGATTGGGATTTCTTTAAGTGTAGCATGTCCAGCAGCTCTGGGTTTGTCATGGCCTTGTATGTTAAGCAGAGATCGCCTGTGAGTAGACGATATGTGACAGAGTATAGGTGGAGTCTTTTTAGATGGTCAGCATAGGGCATCTGCTTTAGGCCTGTGATTCTTTTAGTGAGGTATTTCTGCGGCCTTTCCAGTTGTTGCAGATGTCTTGAGAGGTACATACCAAACGGGGCGTTGCATTCTATAATGGGTCTAATGAGGGATGAGTACAGTGGGACAATGACCTCCTTTTTTCTGGATGAAAATCCCTTAGTGATGAGATGAACTATTAACTTTTTTATTTTATTTATCCTTTGTTGGTCAGGTAAGACACACTAGGATAAAAATCAATTTTCAGGGGAGGCACAAGTTGGTACATATACTACTACTACGGGAAATTTGGCCAGGGTATCAAGGAACTTCACCTATTCTTTTTGATAGGTGCTGTGAGATCTTTTAGCATCCACCTGAGCTACCACCAAATCAGTCACATGGGGCCCTGGGGATCCGAATGGAGACAGAGAGATCAGCAAATAAAGGAGAGTATTATTGCTGAAATTGAATTTATCCTCAGGTTTTGGTGAGTGCTTTCACGAGGTGGACTCTGTTTTTCACAAAATTCCACCAAGACAACACTGATATATAGACTGTATTTATATAGCATATATCATGGACAGCAGTAGGTTAAAAATTAAAAAAGACAGCTGGTTGCACAAGACCCAGGATAAAAAAGTGACCAATCCTGGTAGGCACACTGGTGCCAAGACTGGAAAAGATGACAGTGTAGAATCCTCAAAATACAGAAACATTCCTACAATGGGGCCAGACCAGGCCCAGGGGGAGGATGGCCCCCTGTTGTAGAAGGAAATAGTAGTGCACAAAAATCACAAAATCTGATAGGCCAAAGAAGAGCCATAAAGATGATAAAGTGGACTACTGAGAATAAGAAAGAAATTACGTGCTGTTACTATTATCCAAAAAGCCTAGAATTTCCAGACACAGGATATACAAAACGATTAAGAGATACATTAGAGGAAAGAAAAATACTTCCACAAGAAAAACTGTCAGAAGCTTCAAATAAAAACTTGTATTCATTAATACAACAGATTTGTGAAAAACAGTACATAGATCAAGAAACTTTGATGTGATTGGAAAAAGTAGCATCTGAGGAAGTGCGAAAATATAAACAAAACCTAGAGATATTTAAAAAGTATAAAAAAAGAAATATGGACATGGGAAAGAAAGAGAGATTTTATATGGTGCATTATTTAAGCAAAGGAGAAAGCCAAATTAATCAATATAAAGAAGGCAGCCCCAAAGATATTTGAAGAGAAATACAGGAAAGGTATCCACACATGGAAAATATCAAAAAAAAAAATATCAAAAGAGGGACTGTAGAAAAGAAGATTAGTAAAAAATAGAAGTTGAAGTTATGGAGTGCCTGCAAAGTGAAGTGTAAAAGGTCTAACAGGTTACATCACAGCATGATGGAGTGAGTCCCCAAAGTAAGGAGAAGCAGGAAGATCAGGAGACATCTGAAGAAGAAATATGAACATGGGAAAGCAAAAGTGCTTTAATATGGTGTAATATTTATGCAAAGGAGAAAGCAAAACTAACCAATACAAAAAGAGCAGCACCAAAGATATTTGAAGAGAAACACAGGCAAAGGAGTCCGGACATGGAAAACTTTACAATACAAAAAATAAGAAGAAGACAAAGAGGAAAAGTAGAAAAGGAGATTAGTAATGGAGAAGTTAAAGAAATAGAAACTTAGGTTATGGAGTACCTCCAAAGTGAAGGATTCAGTGTAGAAAATGTAATTCAGAATGTACCACAACAGGATAAAGCAATGGATATCCAAATTAAGGGGAAACTAGTGGAACGGGAAGCAATTGGTCAGGTGCCATATGGAGATATTTTGGAGCATTTCACAGGAAACCAGTATAAATGTTCACTTGAAGCTGGACAGCAAGGGAATGAACAGGAAACTGTGGAAACTCTGATGCAGTCAATGTTGAGGAGTGATAGGCCAATGAGTTCCCATATGACAGAGCAACGGATGGCACAGGATGAAATTGAAGAGAATGTGCCACAGAAAGATGCTATAGAACTTTCTATAGAATGCCTGCAGGAAATGGAAAACAAAAAAACAGGCCATCAGTTTACAAGAAAATGAGCTAAGAGAGGAATTGCTTGACTTGACAGAAATATTAAGATCAATGAAAGAAGGACAGCAGAAGGTCAATAAAACCCAAAAAGTCAGACGTTTGATAAAACAAATGAACACAGTAATTAGGACATAGAGATCCATGCAATATAACAGATGTAAACACTGTGCAGCTAAATTAATACCTGATAAAGTTCTACCACAAGAACACAGGGTAGTGAGGGAAAGAAAGGGGAGAAATCGAACACCATCGTGAAGGTATTGAATAGAGAAAACTATAAAGCAATTAAGACAAGAACTATCACTGTTAGAAGAATATAGAAGAGAGAAAAGATCAACAGAAATACTAAGAAAGAAAGATAGACATGATAAAAGCAATGTGCAATATTAAAACAATATTAGAACAGACCAAGATCTATCATGCACTTTCGCAAATAAACTAAAATTTTCAGCACAGAAGAGAAAACTTAGAAGATACCCAGATAAACATAAAGGAAAAGTACAAACTAAGCAATTTATTGATGACCCAAAAACGTTTTACAGAGAAGTTGGAAACAAAGTAAAATGAATTGAAAGACTGCCAAAAAAAGAAGAGAAAGATACAAGTGAAGTATCTATGAAGATCCTGTGGAACATAAAGATGTTAAATGGATCGAAAAGGTAAAAGAAAGAATAAGAAGTTAATGGTACAGGATATGAAATGGGATGAAGTAACAGCCAGAGAGAGATTGAAACAAAGTTAAGAAAAGCCTCTAATTTGAAGACCCTAGGCCCAGATGCAGTACCTAACTTTTGGTTAAAAGTATTAACATTTTTGCACAAAGATTTAGCCATGATTAAGAACTATTTATATGTACACCCCAAACAGACACCAACCTGACTAACAACAGGAAAAACAATGTACCTATTTAAGAGTGAACCTGCAAGCTACCCTAAAAATTATAGACCAATAACTTACCCTCCGACAACGTATAAATTATACACGGGAATTGATGCCAACAAGACTTTATAGTAATTTAGAAGAAAACTCAATTACATCAGTAGAATAAAAGGGCAATAAAAGAAAGTTATATGGAACAAAGGATCATTTGTTGTTAAATAAAGTCATAGTGGAGAACTGTAAAAAGGGAAGAATCTAAGTATGGCATGGATTGACTACAAAAAAGCATTTGATAGCATTCCACATTCATGAATAAAAGTGTGCTTAAAAATGTATAACATACACCCTACACTGATCGTCTACATTACAGTGACCATGAAACAGCTGCAGACCACTTGGCAATTAAGCCATGATAAAGGACAAATTATTATCCCAGGTATAAAAATTCAAAGAGGGATATTCCAGGGTGACTCTGTCACCACTGCTATTCTGCCTTGCCCTTATAAGCTGCCTACTTAACAGCTTAGGCCATAGCTATAATTTGGCACCTAAAAAACAACAAAATGTAAAGACTACTCAGCTTCTCTTTGTGGATGATTTAAAACTGTATAGGTCATCAGATGAGGAACTGAAAGTACAACTGCAAGTTGTCAAAACATTTTCAGATGATATAAGAATGTCATTCATTTGGTCTTGATAAGTGTGCAAAAGCAACCTTTAAATCAGGAAAACTGCAGCACCAGGAAAAAAAGAAGTTATGTACTTACCATAACGTTCTATGATTGTAGTCAATTTCACCTACATTCTTGCTGGATGGGTTCGGAGCCGATATTTGGCTCCGACTCGGCCGATACTAAAGCTCGAGAGCTTTTACTGGCTCAAGGCTAACTCCTATCCCATGGTGCCTCACGGCAATTCCCCAGATATTGTTTGCAAGAAAGCAATAAGTACCTAACAGGTATGAATTATCAGAAACTGTATACATACAGACAAAAAATGATGTAATATTATCCATGCCAGGTGGACAACAACTATAACCAGGTCAGACAGCACCAGTATAGTCCACCACATCCTCCAGAAACAGGAAGGGGGTAGGTGGGAGGGACGCAAGAATGTAGGCGAGATGGACTACAAACATGGAATGTTATGGTAAGTACATAACTTCTTTATGTTATGTAGTCCTATCTCGCCATAAATCTTGCTGGATGGGACAGCGTCCCTAGCACCTTTATCCCGGGTGGCTCAAGCGAAGAGCCTCTTCAACACAGTGGACCCAAAGGATGCCTGTCTTGCGAGGCCAAATCCAATTTGTAATGAGTGACAAAAGTACATGGTCTTGCCCAAGTAGCTACGCAAACAGTATCAATTGGGAGCCTAGATCTAAAGGCACATGAAGTAGATACTGCCCTAGTAGAATGGCCTTTTATTTTGTTAGGTAATTGTTTGCCAGCAGTTTGATAAGCAAAGGAAAAGAAATCTGAACACCATTTTGAAAGAGTAACCTTGGAAACATGCAAACCCTTATTCTTGTCAGGAAAGGAAACAAATAATTGATCTGATTTTCTGAATTCTTTAGTCCTGTGTAAGTAAAATCTGAGAATTCTGTGAACGTCTAATTGGTGTAGTCTGTACTCAGATTTATTAGAGTGGCTTGGAAAATACACTGGTAGCTCAATAGTAGTGTTCAGATTATGCTCTGAGCATACCTTGGGAAGAAAGGAAGGGTTTGTCCTGAGTGAGACTCTATCCTTGTGGAAAATAATGTAAGGAGGTCGAATGGTAAGGTCTTGCAGTTCTGAGACTTTCCTAGCAAATGTTATAGCTACTAAGAACAGTGTTTTCCAAGATAACAATTTCAGATCTGATGAAGATGAGGGCTCAAAGGGTGCAGTCATTAATGATGTGAGAACTTGATCAGAGGCCTGAGAAGGAGAACTCCCTTCAAAAAGGTTTTGCACAAGGAGTGTGACATGATGGGATTTCCCATGAAGCTAAAATGGAAATTAGAAATGGCAGCTAACTGAACTCCGACTGTAGAGGCTGCAGCTCCTTCATGAAAAATTGATGCAAGGAAGGATAAAATAGATTCTATAGGAGCTACATAGGGATCTAAGTCTTGGTTTGTAGCCCAAATAGAAAACCTTTTCTGTTTTCTGGAGTATAACTTCTGAGTGGAAGGCTTATGGGATGAGATCAGAATATGTTTGACAGAAGGGGAGAGGGGGATGCACCTGGCTATTCGTGGAACTGGAGCAGCCATGCTGTCAATTTGAGGGTGTGGATGGTGGGATGGAACTGCCCCGATTGATGAATCAGGAGGTCTGTAGATGGTTCCAGAATCCACGGTTCCTCCAAAAGGTACGGCCACATGAAGGGAAACCATACTTGTCGAGGCCAGTAAGGAGCAATGAGGATCAGGGTACTCCTCAACTGCTTTGCTTTCTGTACTACCTTTAGGATGAGAGGAAAAGGTGGGAAGGCATAAAGAAGTCCCGGGGTCAATCGTGGACTAGATCATCCCTGGGTGACATCCCCAGATACGGAATTAGGGCAAAGTAGCTGCTGCATTTGGTGTTCAAGTGAGTGGCGAATAGGTCGCGGCAAGGCTGGCCCATCTGTGAAAGATCTCTTTCGCAACTTCTGCATTCAGGGAACCACTCATGAGGCATCAGAATTGTTCGGCTGAGTTTGTCTGCTATCACATTGGATTTTCCCGGGATGTGCGTTGCTACCAGAAAACATTGAGTGTCCATCACCAGTTTCCAAACTCTTAAGGCCTCTCGGCAAAGCGGGTAAGATTTGATTCCCCATTGCTTGTTTATGTACATGTTGTCTGACTGGATTGCAACTGTCCCAGTGGGAAGGGAGCTGTGAAGTGCTTGCAACGCATATAGCACCGCTCTCATCTCCAGAACATTGATGTGCAAGTGGTTCTCATGATTCTGCCAAGTAGCTTGGACTGTCAAGTCCCAGATAATGCCCCCCCCCCCCACCCTATCTGGGAAGCATCTGTGGTCAAAATGTACAGCTGTGTACACTTACCATAAATGTAGATGTTCAAGTGTATTCACTGTTGCAGTCATTACATTAGGGTTACCTGCTTGCAGGTAGCCCTCAGTCGGCCTGATTAACAAAGTCTTGGGTCCTGCGTCAGTTGCTGTCCCTTCTTCCATGACGTCAGGTTGTCAGGGGTATAAAACATGCAGCTGACGCCATTACATCAGTTTTTCTTGCCCCAGATGTCAGGTGCCCCCCTAATGGGAAGCAATTAAATATAAAAGTACAATGATATACCTCCAACAAAAAAGCAAATACACCAAAAAGCTTTTAAGCATAGTAAAGGAAAGTAGCGGTATAACCAAAATAAGTTAGGGGGCTGGAGGGAGGGGAACCAGGACTGCAACAGTGAATACACTCGAACATCTACATTTATGGTAAGTGTACACATCTGTACTATGTTCTTCGTGTTTCACTGTTGCAGTCATTACATTTGGGTAGATTCTCAAAGCTATGGTTGGGAGGAGGATTTTAAATAGCATTAGGACCAGCTATAAGGCCCTGCAAGACTGCAGTGGCAAAACCAGCTCTGGATTTAGAGAAAATTGACAAATGATAATGCTTGGTGACAGTATGTACAGAACTCCAGGTAGCAGCTTCTAGGATGTCCCTGGCAGGGATGCCTCTGAGAAAGGCTGAAGAGGTAGATGCAGCCCTGGTGGAGTGAGGTCTGATCCCCTGGGGGATAGGTTTTCCATTGTGCTTACAGCAGAAATGAATGCAATGGCCTATCCATTCAGAAATGGTTTGCTTTTAAATAGCCTTCTCCTCTGCCCCTGCAGCAAATGCCACCAGCAGTTGTTCAGATTTCCTTTGAGGTTCTGTCCAAGTAGAATCTAAGTTGTCTGTGCACATCTAAGGAATGCAGTATCCATTCCCCTTTGTTCTGTGGATTAGGAAAGAAGGTTGGCAAATGAATGGACTGATTAAGAGCCACACTGGATACCACCTTGGGTATGAAGGATGGATTGGTTCTGAGGGATACTCTGTCCACATGAAATATGATGAAAGGCTCCACTGCCATAAGGGCCTATAACTCAGATACTCTTCTAGCTGAAGTGATTGCTAAAAGGAAAACCGTTTTTCAAGAAAGAAATTTTAAGTCCACAGTGGCAGCTGGCACAAAAGGAGGTAGAGTGAGTTTCTCCAAAACAAAGTTAAGATCCCAGGCTGGGGTTGGGGCTCTCTTGGGTGGTCTCAAATTTCTGGCCCCTCTGAGAAACTGCTTGAGCAGTGGATGAGAGAAGAGGGGATGTTCTGTGTTATAATGAGCTGAAATGGTTGAGGCGTGGATTTTAATGGAGAAAAAAGACAGGCCCTTGTGAAGCATCTCAGTTAAGTACTGAAAGATCTGAGGTAAATTGGGCGCTGCTGTGCTCATCCCTTGCGATTGGTTCCAGGCATATAATCTTTTCCATTTTTCAGCATAAGATTTTCTAGTACTAGGCCTCCTTGCCTCTAAAATGATATCCATCACAGGTTTACTGAGGGATGGTAAAGGAGAGATTAGATAATTAGCCAGGCTGCAAGGTTCAGTGTTAGAAGCTGAGGGTGCAGAATCTGGTTCTCCTGCTGGGACAACAGGGAAGGAGTCTGAGGCAGGTGCCATGGGGATAACCGTGGCACACTGCACAGGAGGGGGTACCAGTGTTGGCGTGGCCAGTCTGGAGCAATCAAAATCATCCTTGGTTTGTCCTGTTTGATTTTTAGTAGTACTTGGGAGAGCAGAGGCAGAGGGGAGAAGGCATAAACTGATAGGTTTTTCCAGCTGAAGGACAGAGCATCCACTTTCCAGGCTTGTTTGTGGGGAGTCCTTATGCAAAATGTGTCCAATTGGTAGTTCTGGGGAGAGGCAAATAGGTCTATATCTGGGCTCACCCATTTGCTTGTCAACATGTTGAAAATCCTTGGTTTCAGTTTCCACTTGTGTGGGTCCATGAGGTTTCTGTTCAGTCCGTCTGCCAGTGTATTTAATTTTTCTGGCAGGAATTGAGCTTGTAGGTGCACTTGGTAGCTCAAGGCTGTGTTTCACAATGTAATGGCTAGTCTGCAGAGGGGGTAAGAAAGCGTTCCCCCCTGCTTGTTTATGTACCACATAACAGTGGTATTGTCTGTCTTTACCATTATTGTCCTGGAAGAATGTGGTCCTTGAAGGCTGTCAGAGCATTCTGTACAGCTAACATTTCTTTTTGATTGATATGCAGGTGCATTTATTTCACTTGGGTTCCATTTGCCCTGAATGCACTTCCCTGCCAGGTGAGCCCCCCATGCATAGTCTGATGCGCCTGTTAGGGTTTGGGTGGCAAGGGGTGGTATGAAAGGTAGTCCCTTGTTTTGGTAGCAGGCCTCCTCCCACCAAAGGAACTCTAGGCGTTGGCAAGGTATGATAGGAATCACTGCTTCTAGATCCTGAGAATGTTGACACCATAGGCTTTTTAGATACCACTGTAGTTTCCTCATATGCAGCCTTGCATATGGAATTAGAAGAATGCAGGAGGCCATGAACCCCAAGGCTTGCAGTATTTGTCTTGCAGATAGCAGGTTTTTTGTGGCCACCTGTTTGAAGTAGGTTGTCAAATGAATTTGTTTCTCTGGCGTGAGGTAAGCCATCTGGGAAGTTGTATTCAAGCTTGCTCCCAGGAATATAATTTGTTGATAGGGTACCAGTTGAGATTTCTTTTCATTTATGGTGTACCCTAGACAGGTTAGAACCCTTTGTACAAAGGCCAGATGATTCAAAAGTGTGTCCTGGCTTTCTGCTTGAATTAGACAATCATCCAGGTATGGGTATATTTGAATATTTCTTTGCCTGCAAAATTCAATAACTGGAGCTAGGCACTTTGTGAATACCCTGGGCGCAGTAGATAAGCCAAAGGGCAGTGCAGAGAACTGATAGTGAGTGTAGCCTGCTTTGAAGCGAATGTATCTTCTGCAAGATTCCCTGATTGGGATGTGCAGGTATGCTTCTTTTAAATCTAGTGTTGCCAACCAGGCGTCTTCGCCTAGCATAGGAAGCAACTGGTGAAGAGTCGGCATCTTGAATTTTGGAATCTCCAAAAAGGTGCTTAGAGTAGACAGGTCCAGGATAGGACACCATGAATTGTCTTTTCTGGGTACCAGGAAAAGTTTTGAGTAGAAACCTTGTCCCTTTTCCTCTTCTGGTACCAACTAAATAGCCCCCATGCTTAACAGAGAAAGTACTTGTTTTGGGGCCCCTGTCCACTGATTTGGGGGTAGATCCGGTCACCCGTTTGGTGTTGGCAACGTGTGGAAGTGAAATCTGTATCCCTGGGACACTATATTTAAATCCCATTTGTCCTGGGTAATGAGCTCCCAGTTATTTGCAAGAAGAGCAATCTTTCCCCCAAAAGGGGCAGTCAGTTGATAAGTGCTTGGAAATTTTAAAAGGAAGTCATTGAGACAGTTTACCATAGGGGTGAGTCTTACTCCCAGATTTGGAAGTGGAAGCCCCCCCTTTGCTTGGTCATGTGTGTCCCCTGGAACTGAAACTTGGGGTTTCTGCTGTGTCTGGGTTTGGCTTGAGAAGACCAGGAAGGGGCTGGAAAGGACCAATTTTTAGAGGACCAGTGCCTACTCAATCTAGGGGGCTGAACTTGTAATAAGTCTTTAACAGTTTGCATAGATTTAGCTTTATCTTCCATCTTTTTAAGAAATTCCTCAGCCTTGTTGCCAAACAGGCAGTCCTGATTTAAGGGAGCATCCAACAATTTAGCTTTAACATGATCAGGCAAAGATTGCTCCTTAAGCCAAGCATGCCTTCTGAGCACAGACCCAGTAACAGCAGCCCTGCAAGAGGCCTCTAATGAATTAAAACCAAATTGCAAAGTATGTTTTCCAACCTGTTCAGCAGAATGCATTAAATCCTGTAATTCTTTATTTTCCACCCAATCAGGAATCAACATCTTCTGTTTAAGCAATCCAATAACATGTTGCTGATACTTTAACATATGAAACTGGCAGTTTAAAGCCCTAATGGCCAAGGTTGCAGAAGTGTAAACCTTCTTACCCCATCTATCCAGCGCCCTGGTGTCTCTATCAGAATTGGTAGGATTTTTAGCAGTAGAAGTCTTAATGCCCTTGGGCCCCTGAGAAATAGCCTCTGGATCCGCAACAGTATTTTTAAAAAGGAACTTGTGTGACTCAGGGGCCCTGTAGTATCTGTCAGGTTTTCTGGGAGCAGGAGGCAAGGTATCAGGGGCCAAACTAGATTCCGAAAAAAGCATCATCAACAATGTCTAGTACAGGAGGAATAGCTAAAGGCCTATGCTGAGACAGGAGTAAGAAATCCCTGAGCCTCTTTTTTGAATCAGAAAAATCCTGGCTTTCCCAGTTGAAATGCTCCCTTAGAGTATGTAAGGTTTCACCAAAAGAAAAATCCTCTGGAGGGGAAGCAGGGGGAATACAGTCCTCTGCATCAGAATCCTCATAAGTAGTTAAGGGCAAATCCAGATCAGAAGAATCAGAAAAAACAGAATCCTGGTCAGAAGATTCGTAAACAACTTCAGTCCTAGACCTCTTAGAAGCAGGGGGGGGGGGGGGGGGGTGGCTACCTCTGATTAGAGTTATTACATCTTCAGCCATTCTTATCATTTGGTTTTTAGGCATAGAGGCCTGAGCATGTGGCCAGGGCATCGTTGTTTTAGGCATGGTTCATGATTTAGGCCTAAGTGAAGAAGGAGGCGTCTGTTTAATATGCAAGTCCATAGGCCTGAATACACCCTCAGAAGCCAGTGCCTGCACAGCGGCTCCAGACCCATCCAAGGTAAAGACATCCGCGGGTTCCATAGTTGAAGCATCTCGCTGCATACCGGACTTCGAATGGGTCTCAGTAGAGGCCTGTGAATCAGAAGTAGCGGGTATCAGGGGCTGTGAAAGCGCCTCACTGAGTATCGGCGAACTGGCGACTGGCTTAGGAGAAGCGTCCTCGGCAGTTCTGGACCTCGGCGGCCTGTCTCCGTCTTTATCTTTGCATTTTTTCAGAATCCCGGTAGTCGGATGGCTAACCGATGACATTTCTGGATAATTAAATCGAGAACCGAAATATTTAGAGGCGAAAATATACCGACGACGGATAGTGCGCTGATTAAATAAAGCACAAAACCGACAGCAAGGTATGTCGTGGTCTGGGCCTAGGCAAGGAATACAGTATGAATGAAAATCTTTATGTGGTACTTGTTTTCCACAAGTAATGCAATTATTAACTTTTACTGACTTCGGTAACAAGCAAGAAAAAGTTTCTCCAATGGGCTACTTAGCTTTAGTTGAAGACTTTGGTTCTGAAACTCGAAAACAAAAATTTCAGGATTCAGATGACCGGCACTTGCGAACTGCTTCTGCTTCGGGCACCGCACGGCAAGAAAGACTGATGTAATAGTGTCAGCTGCATGTTTTATACCCCTGATGACCTGACATCATGGAAGAAGGGGCAGAAACCGACACAGGACCCAGGACTTTGTTAATCAGGCCAACTGAGGGCTACCTGCAAGCAGATAACCCTAATGCAATGACTGCAACAGTGAAACACGAAGAACATCTGCTTTATCTTGGGGAGGAACAAGTCGGCGGCCTAGAAGAAGTTGTTCTGTGTGCAACCACCATGTCAGATCCTTCTTGCAGGTGTTTGCTATGAAAATCTGATGAGACAATGGAAGGTCTTGCATTGACCATTGAGCAAATAGCAGCCACTGAAGTATTTTCATGTGTAGACAGGCTAAAGGAACTAATAGGATGGAGGAAGCCATAGTCCCTAGGACTTGAAGGACTACCCTGGCCTGAACTTTTTGACTGTTTAGTAAGGATCTGACTTGATTGCGTAGAGAATCTACTCTTTCTGGTGTTAGTCTTGCTGACATGGTGGTTGTGTCTATTTCTGAGACTAAGAATACAATGTGCTGCGAAGGAGATAAGGCTGATTTTTTTTAGGCTGACTGTGATGCCTAAACTGGCGCACAAGGATAGAGTCTCGTCCCTGGTTCTGATGAGTTGATGCTTAGTGGTAGCAGTCAGGAGCCAGTCATCTAGGTACGGAAACACCTGGAATCCTTGACGTCTCAGGTGAGCCTTTACCACTGCCATGCATTTGGTGGACACTCTGGAGGCTGTAGTGAGACCAAAGAGCAGTGTTCGGAACTGAAAATGACTGGCTTCCAGCCTGAAGCATAAGTGTCTCCTGGAGCGCCTGTCCATTTTGATGTGGTAGTACACGTCCTGAAGATCTATTGAGCACATCCAATTGTCTTTCCTGATAAAAGGGAATATTGACTGCAGAATGATCATTCGGAACTTCAATTTCTTTATGGACTTGTTGAGTCTGCTGAGATCTAGAATTGATATCCAGTCCCCTGTCTTTTTTGGAAGTAAAAAGAATCGAGACTAAGTTCCAGATCCTATTTGCTCTGTGGTGACTTCTTGGATGACTCTTTTTTGCAGCAACGAGATGACCTCTGATGTTGCAGGGTCTAGTTGAATGGGTGGCATGTCTGGTAAAGACTGGTTTGTTGGGGGGTTCAGAAACAAAGGGAATCAGATAACCTCTGGATATTATGGTGTGTACCCAACGACCTTGCGAGATGTTTAGCTAGGTGCTTGGGTACAGTGATAGATGACCCCCGACTGCCTCCAGAGACAGACAGTCTGGCAACCCCTCAGCGGCGATGGAAGGGATGATCAGAGAAGGTTTCTCTATCTCCCTGATGTTGCGGACCTCCTCTGCCGCGAGGGTGGCGTCTTCCATTATATCCTCCCCCTCTGCCTCTAGGGGAGGGTTGACCTTGGCCTTTAGGAAAACCTTTTTGGGATTTATGGAACCACATTTTCCCTCCTGTATTACCCTTGGGATAGGGTCTAGACAGGAGGGAGAAACAGACTCCGATGGCAGATAAGGTTTTCCCTTCCTGCTCGCACCTGGTCAAAGACTCTTTCCCCTGGGGTCCAAAAAGAGATGAACCATCAAAGGGGACGTTAGTGAAGGAAGACATAAAGGATTCCGTGAAATTACAGAGACGCATCCAAGAATGTCTGCTGAGGGATATTCCTGTTGTGGTTGCCCTACTCATTCTGTCGGCTTCATATGATAACAGCCTCATGGAGGAGTTAGCTATCGACGTAAGGGTGGAGAGCTGCGCAGAAGCCTTATCCATGGATCCCGGAACTGAACCCTGGAGGGTATCTCCCAACTCCTTCAGGAGATCCCTCTGAAGACGAGTAAAATGGGTAAGGTAATTCAGCGATCTTAGAGTAAATGCCACTGAAGAGAAGGTATGGTTCCCATACCTATCCATCGTCCTAGACTCCTTGTTAGGAGGATGGATATTAGAAGATGTTTCGGATAACTCCTTGGTGGCCGCTGCTACCACCATAGCATCAACAGGAACTCCTTTGGTAAGAAAAGTCTCATCTTCAGGTGCTGTCATGTATTTAGTTGGCCTCCTCGGAATGGGCTCCACTGAGTCTGGGGAGGTCCAGGCTTTCCGCGATATGACCCCCAGGAGTTGGTCATAAGGTGGTGTCACCCAGGAGGTGGAAGGTCAGGAACCAAAGGCTTCAAGATACACTGATTCATGCTCAGTAGGGTTAGAGGTCTTCCAGTCACCCTTCTGTCTAAGGATTTCTAGGATGTCACAAAAAGACATCCTTAGAGGGGATCTAGGGGACTCTTCTGATTCCTCCATATCAGTGTCATAAGTGACAGACTCAGGTGAGTCAACATGCTTCCTCTTACATGGTCTCTTCCGAAGGAGCTCTCCAGTGGGATAATCTGGGGAAGTCTTGAAAGAGGGGGCACCTCCAATGGGGGCTGCTTAGGTCTCCACGCTGTGGGGGTGGCAGGGGGGGGAAGAGGTTGCTGCTTGCTGCTGGTGGGACACAGGTTCCAAAGATAGGGCATTTGCAGAAGATAAAGCCTTCTCTATAGCTTCAAAAGCCCCCCCCCCGCTCCGTAGAAGACCTCAGCTCTGAGGAGACAAATTGTCAGCTCCGAGCAAGGGGAAATGGCTTCGAAGCAGATGTGGGAGCCGAGCTAAGTTGAGCCGAGGCACCGAGAGGGATGGTTGGTTTCCGAAGAAAACCCAGGGTGACTGTCTCCCTTGGAGTCGACTCGAGAGCGTCGGCTCCCAGATCCCTCGGCTCCAGACTGAGCCACCGAGGATAGAGTAATCGGTTCCGAGGAAGCAACAAATCAGCGGGAAACAAACTTTAGAAAGACGAGAGAGAGTGAAATAGTCCAAAAAGTCCAAGTGCCTTAACGCAATTTTATTAAAATACAAAATAAATAGCGTTTTCGCTACTACCAACAAGTAGCTTCCTCAGAGGCTAAAACACAGAAAAGGCGCCAAACAGTTTTTATACTGTAGGCAGCCTAATTAAAATCAGCTGTCATTGTTAAGAACATCACTTCTTTAAAGTTACAAACAGTTTTCTTTAAAATGTTTTCCAAGCCAGTCCTGGTAATCGGTCCTAAAGCATTTAAAACAGTTAACAACAAAGGTATGTCATAACCATATGTTAATAATAAGTCTTTGTGGGAAATACATATCCATTGTTGTCAAAAAACAAGTGTTATAAATTACTAAGTCCTATTTTTGTATAAAATATTAAACCACTTGGACTCGAAGTAGGTTGACAAGTATAACTAAATGTGTATACTCAAAAACGCCAGGTTGAAAATACTGACCAATACCTGTCGTAAATAAATTCTTGATACAAAACAAGTTCATCAGCGTAAATAAGCCTTGTACTTTAGCACAGGGGCTATATTACAACTTTCGTTTAAACCTGGCATATTAAAGGCATCCAGTTTGAGTTGCCAGTGTAGTTCTAAGATTTCTAACAACAAGGAGGTAGGTCCTCCCCTAATAGATTTCTGTTTACAGTCAATGCCCATAAAAACAAAACTATGTCCTTGATTAAATTCAACATGTTTTGCAAGAGCATTCTCGGTTTTGTTGTTTCTAATAGCATATATATGCTGATATATGCGCTCTCTGAATTTTCTGTCAGTTTTTCCGACATAAAATGCCGGACAGCAAACACAGAGGGCCACATATATGACTGATTTTGTATCACAGTTTATTTTGTGATTAATCCAAAATTTCTGTTGACCTATACTAAAGGAACTACCGGATTTCACTACGTGGCACCAGTTACAGGACCCACAAGTGAAACACCCTTTGGTTTTTTGAAGACCGTAGTTTGGTGCGTTGGTTTGTAACAGTTCTTTAATGTTACTACCTCTCCTAAATGTGACTTTAGGTCTATTACCTAATTTCTCAACAAGAAAAGAGTTATTAGTAATAAAGTACCAATTCTTGACGATAATGTCTGATAGTTCTCTAGAGTTTAAGTTGTAAATAGTGGAAAAAGACAAAGAGAAGTCACCCCTAGGTTCCTCTGTCACAGTGGCAGGGCTAAAACCTGTTTCTATCATTTCAATTGTAGCCCCTTCTTCACTGGAGATCTTATTACGGTCACTAGATATTAAAGGGCAAATTATTCCATTAACTCTCTTATTGGAAACTTCCAGTGTCACTTCCTCGATCAATGAAATAGGATAACCTCTATCTAAAAAGAAGTTGTTCAACGTGATACATTCTTCCTCAAAGTCTTTAAATTCACTGCACATTCTGACCGCCCTCACAAGTTGGCCTTTAACAATTGCTTTCTTTAACTTATATGGGTGGGCACTTGTGTAGTGAAGGAATGAGTTTATATATGTATCCTTACGAAAAATTGACGAAGTAAATCTGTGGTTCCCTAAATCCTTCCTCAGTTTCACATCCAAGTAGTCCATTTCACTGGTATCAAACTTAGATGTGAACCTGAGGAATTCTGTTGTATCGTTGAAATAATCTACCAAAAGACGTGCTTCATCTTCATTGCCCTTAAACAAAATGAAAATATCGTCAAGATATCTAGTGTAGTGGCATATTCTATCCTTCCATAATGGGTGATTCAGGACAAATTTCCTCTCCCAATACGCCATAAACAGGTTCGCCACTATGGCGCCACATGGAGAGCCCATAGCGACCCCCTGTTTCTGAATGAAGAAATCTCTTCCAAAAACAAAGAAATTAGAAGATAGAACTATGTCTAAGAGTTCTGTTATATTATTGGTCTCCTCTTTTGGAGCATTTAATTCAGTTAGTAACAATTCCAACCATTCAATAACCTCCAAGTGTGGTATTGAAGTATATAAGTCGACAACGTCGACTGTTAAGAAATTGTACCCACTGTCAAAGGAAATGTTGTTAATACTTCCTAAAAAGCTCCATGAATCTTTACAAATGCTTGGAATATGTTGCAAATATTTATTTAACAAAGAGTCAATATACTTGGCTGTTGGGTATGAAATAGAGGACCTTCCGTCGACCAGAGCCCTCATAGGTGGATCACCAAGATTCTTATGAATCTTGGGTATACCAAACATGACGGGCGTCCTTGGTTGAGTGATGTTAATATACTCATAAGTGTCATGGTCTATCCTTCCTTCGATGAATAGGTCCCTAAGATAACCCTTTGTCCTTTGCACACAAGTATTCATCTCATTAAGAGAAGAATGGTTGTATGCAGGTGTATCCAGAATTGTTAACATTTTTTCATTATACAATTCATATTCAAAGACCACAAGCCCCCCTCCTTTGTCTGGTTTCATAACTCTGGCCTTGGGATTCTTTAAATTGGTTAAGGGCCTGCAATTGGTCTTTTGTTATGTTAAAAGTACTTCTCATAACCCCCTTTCTTTTATCCAAATGTCTAATATCTAGCTCACATGCATTTTCAAAAATGCGTAGTCCTACATGTAAAGGGGGATTAAAAATGCTCGGAAGTTTCAAACCACTTCTCTCTTCTTCAGTGGTGTTGTTAAATAGAAGCTTTAAATTAAGCTTCCTAACATAGCATTTAAGATCGATAAGTACTTTAACAATGTCAAAGTGTTTGGATGGGACGAAGTTGTAACCTAAGGAAAGTAATTCTACCAGTTCTGGCTCCAAAACAAGTGAAGAAGAATTATATATAGTAAAATCTCCTTTCCTGTTCTTGACCATTTTAGGGTAGTTAGAAGTATCTAAGGGGAATATTTGGGGATTCAATTCTTCCACTTCTTGTTCTTTTTCCTCCCCTGCTCTTGGTTCGTGGCTTTCCCTAAAAAATGCTGATGGTCATTATTCAAATAAGCAGCATTTGAAGGTTGAGTCTCCGTCCCCCCTGTTTTGTTCTTGTTCCTATTACTTCTTCTAACTACATTCCAGTTGTTGGTGGAATTTGTAAGTTCACCCTCTTCCAATTCTTCGGTACCCTCCCTTTGATTCCTCACGTGCCCAGACCCCTGGCTAACTTCATGAGTAACAGGAGTAGCTAGTTTGGGATAGGCTGTGTTGGAAGAGTAAACATGTCTATCCCTAAACAATTTTCTAGACTTCTGATTCTTCAATTTACTCATATAAGTGTCTATACTTGCAAAAATACGTTCATAGTCGAATTTGAATTTTTCAAAATGAACATACATTCTAATTTTCTCATCAATATGACCAATTTCAGCACTCAAAATTTCTATGTGTGCTGAATAATGTTTCACAATCAACTCTAAAAGGTCCAAACCTTGTTTCTGAAACAGTCCCTTCAAGTCAATAAGAAAAGCATTGTCCGTAATAAGCCCTGAGGGTGTGAAGTTGTTCCTCAAACCCTTAGGCACCAAATTCTCAGTAATACACTGTTTAAAATAGGCTACCTCCAGTTGTAGCTTACGAATCTATAAAGTTTTGTTATCAAGAATTTTTAACATTCCAGCAATGTCAAAATTGTCCACTTTGGAACACACAGCAGCCTGCACCGGCGGTACACATGTACAGGTTGTAAAAAAGAAAAAAAGTCACCTGTATTGCTTATCCATTCGGCAGCTGATGTAACGCCAATAAGTGCCTTTTCTTGTATTGGCCGGTTAGACGAACTCGGGCCGGCTCCTGAAGTCCCCATAGGGACGCCCGTTGAAACCTGTTGTGTCCTTTGCTGCTGTCCTGGCGGTATACTGTCCCCTCCAGACCCATTATCACAGCTATTCAACGCTGGCGTCAAAAAACCATCCGTATCAGACAACAAATGCCCTTGATGGGCAGCTGTGGCAGAAACTACGTGAACTCCAATGGACCCTTCACCAGCTGCAGCTGTAACAGAACCGTTAGTTTGGGTAGAGCGGATTCCTACACGAACATCCGGAAACGCAAGATTGGAGGAACCACTCCCCCTTTCAATAATGTTAAGCCTGGAGTTAAACACATCCAGCCTTTGCGAAAGGCTAGCTAGTAAAGAAGCAAAGTCTGTGTTATCGGGAGGATTACTCCCGAACAAATTAGGACTAGGTGGACTAGACAAACACTCAGAAGCCATCGCAAACCAACAAATCAGCGGGAAACAAACTTTAGAAAGACGAGAGAGAGTGTGAAATAGTCCAAAAAGTCCAAGTGCCTAATTCAGCGATCTTAGAGTAAATGCCACTGAAGAGAAGGTATGGTTCCCATACCTATCCATCGTCCTAGACTCCTTGTTAGGAGGATGAATATTAGAAGATGTTTCGGATAACTCCTTGGTGGCCGCTGCTACCACCATAGCATCAACAGGAACTCCTTTGGTAAGAAAAGTCTCATCTTCAGGTGCTGTCATGTATTTAGTTGGCCTCCTCGGAATGGGCTCCACTGAGTCTGGGGAGGTCCAGGCTTTCCGCGATATGACCCCCAGGAGTTGGTCATAAGGTGGTGTCACCCAGGAGGTGGAAGGTCAGGAACCAAAGGCTTCAAGATACACTGATTCATGCTCAGTAGGGTTAGAGGTCTTCCAGTCACCCTTCTGTCTAAGGATTTCTAGGATGTCACAAAAAGAGACATCCTTAGAGGGGGATCTAGGGGACTCTTCTGATTCCTCCATATCAGTGTCAGAAGTGACAGACTCAGGTGAGTCAACATGCTTCCTCTTACATGGTCTCTTCCGAAGGAGCTCTCCAGTGGGATAATCTGGGGAAGTCTTGGAAGAGGGGGCACCTCCAATGGGGGCTGCTTAGGTCTCCACGCTGTGGGGTTGGCAGGGGGGGGAAGAGGTTGCTGCTTGCTGCTGGTGGGACACAGGTTCCAAAGATAGGGCATTTGCAGAAGATAAAGCCTTCTCTATAGCTTCAAAAGCCCCCCCCCCCGCTCCGAAGAAGACCTCAGCTCTGAGGAGACAGATTGTCAGCTCCGAGCAAGGGGAAATGGCTCCGAAGCAGATGTGGGAGCCGAGCTAAGTTGAGCCGAGGCACCGAGAGGGATGGTTGGTTTCCGAAGAAAACCCAGGGTGACTGTCTCCCTTGGAGTCGACTCGAGAGCGTCGGCTCCCAGATCCCTCGGCTCCAGACTGAGCCACCGAGGATAGAGTAATCGGTTCCGAGGAAGCAGGAAGGATCCCTGGAACCGAAGGATCCAAGACTGAAGAACCTGAAGTGATGGGCTTCGACTGCATAGCAGTCGGAGGAGGAGCAGTGGCATGTAAAAGGGTCGGCTCTGAAGCCTTTGGGTCCAGAGGGGCCAATTTCTTTGCCAGAGCTGGATCTGAAAGCAACCTCTTCACCACCTGCTCAATGTCCTCATCAGAGTGTGTCCTGGAGGATCTGGTGGAGACAGAAGGCGATCTCCTCCTCTCCAAAATAGGAGATCTCAAGGTAGGTGACACAGGATCAATATCAGGTAAAAGTCTCGGTACCGAAGGTTGCCTCGGCACCAAAGAGACCGATGGTACCAATGTGGAAGAAGCTGAATCGGAGCCAGAACTCCTTGGCTCAGACGCTTTGGTCTTTTTCAACGGCTCCGAAGCTGGAGCCAAAGATTTTTGTTTTGAAGACTTAGGAGCTGCCTGACCGAGTTCCAGCTGTTCCTGGAAGGAACTGGTCATAAGACCCCTATCAATTAGTTTTCATTTCCTCTCATTCAAGACCCTGGTACTAAATGCATGGCAAAGGTACAGGGCTCTTGCAAAAACAGTACACTCAACTGGTGTGACTGTATGTCAGAGACATTTTTTGTGAGCATCTATCACACTTTTTAAACCCGAAGGGCGATGGTCCTTATGCTCTCTATCCTTTTCTTTAGACATTCTGACTGAAAAACTATAGTCTAGCTAGAGAAGGCAACAACAATAACTAACTACTAAGGTAACAATAAGAGAGTGAAAGATAGAAAAGAGTTATATAAACTTTTATTTTTTTTATAATACACACACTCAGGGAGGAAAGGCCCTCTAACTTAAATGAGCACTACGGTCCTCTAACTTAAACGGGCCATACAATCCTAAGGGGATAAATAGGGGTCAGAAACTCTCAAAACAGTCACACAAAGAGATTAACAGTAATAAAGACTGTGAAAGAATAAGAAAAGTTGAGAAAAGGACTAGATTTAATAAATAAAACTGTTACTTAGCCAATGAGCCAGTAAGACACAACCTCGAAGCTTTCGCAGCAAACAAGATCTGGGGAATTGTCGTGAGGCACCATGGGAGAGGGGTTAGTCTCGAGCTAGTAAAAGCTATCAAGCTTTAGTATCAGCCGAGTCGGAGCTGAATATCAGCTCTGAACCCATCCAGCAAGAATTATGGCGAGATAGGACTACATAACATCATCAGTTTGGGACAAGAATGTGACATAAAAGAACATGAGCAAGAGGGAGTGTATAAATATTGGGGAATTGATGAAAGATCAATAAAACATGAACAAATGCATATAAAACTTAGTAAGGAATACTTTAGAAGACTTAAATTAATCCTGAAAACAGCGTTGACATCTAGGAACAAAATCCAAGCTATAAACCAATTTGCTCTTCCTGTCCTAACTTATAGTTTTGAAGTGACTGACTGGCCCCAAAATGTGTTGGATAGATTAGGCAGGAAAACAAGGAGGATGCTTCATGCTCACCAAATGATTTATAAAAATCAGTGCATACCAAGATTATATATTCCCTGTTCCAAAGGAGGGATGGGCCTCCTTGAAACTGACTACATGTATAGATATGCAATCATGGGAATCCACACATCTGCTGACCTCACAAGACCCAAACATAGTGAAAGTTGTGAAACATGAGGAGAATAAATCTCAGATGACTTCTCTGCTTGATCTAGCAGAAGCATATCGGCATCAAGGAGGAATGGAAATCAAACTAGAATTAAATAAAAATCAGGCAACTGAATGTGCCAAAAAACAAAAAAAGAATATAAGGTGCAGGACCAGATGAGAAGGAAAGAAATGTGGAAAATGCATAACTGCAGTTTCAACTATACAGAACTTCTGGAAAAACCTCATGTTGATCAGGAATGGTTAAGGAGAGGGGAATTCAAACCAAGAGATGAAAGGTTAATATTGGCAGCCCAAGATATTGGGCTACTTACACGCTGGTTTACAAAGTCCATTGAACATGTGGGAGAAACAGACAAATGTAGGTTTTGTAAAACTGAACTGGAAACAGTCGCACACCTTGTTGCTGGTTGTGACATACAAATGGCAGAAGTACTGTATACTAAAAGGCATAATAATGTAGCAAGACTGTTGGACTGGGGATTGTGCAAACATTATGGTATTGAAGTGACTGAAAAACACTGGAAGCATGAGCCACAAAGCATCATAGAAAATGATGACATTTACATCACATGGGATCAACCGTTACCAACAGTTTAAAAGATAGGTGCTAGAAAATTAGATACAGTGGTCCATGAAAAGAAAACAAAAGTAGCACCGATCGTTGAAATCTCCACACCCAGTGACTACAGTGTCTTGTGTACAGAGAGACACAAAGCCATAAAATATCAGGATCTGCAGGCAGAAACGAGAGCAATGTGGGAGAAAGATACCCAGACAGTTCCAGGAGCAACAGGTCTTACAAAAAATAATCTACAATCGTATTTAGATAGGTAACCAATACATGTAACCCCAGACAAATTGCAGGAGGAGTCATTACTGGGCACACTGCAGGTACTGCGAAGAGCACTTTTGGCTGACGTCAAAGATCGAAAAAATACTAATTTCGTTAACTTTAATTGTACTGTGACTTAGGATTGGAGTCCATTCTCATCATGGTATTAGAAACCCAAAAGATTTGGAGAAATTAAAAAATACTGAGGCCCTAGTTTAATGTCTCATCCAAAATGACAAGTCACTCAGGAGTGCAGCATCCTCCTTATGCTGCACTACAGTGTCATCAATCAATATACCTGGTATGAAACAGAACTAACAGCCTTCTGCACCAAAGGTGAGTGTGCTACTTGTTACACCACCGACTCTGACAATCAAAATACTTTTTTATTGACATCTTAGGAACATCATCTTCTTCAATTATATCATGCCATCTTCAGATCTTACTGTGGCACATTTCTTACTATCACGCCATATGAACTACTGAAACACTGTATGGATGTGTGGATCCCACATTTAACGCTTCAGATGCAGTTTATTCAAAATTGTGTAGCCCAGCTTTTCATTGGATTTTCTAAGTACCATCATATTATGAAGACAAGCAAATTAGACACGAACTAGTAAACCAACACAGCTGAAACGGAGCAGGAAAAACGGTACTTCAAATGACCAAAAATATAAGGAAATTTATTAAAGTTTGTTAAAATAAAGCACTTTTCGTCTGGTTTAATGACACAGACTTCTTCAGACAATTACTTCTAAAAAAGGCTTGCTATATATACACACAGTTACAAGGAGAACCCAATCAACAGGCAAAAAGCAATTAAACAATTAAGCAATGAACTACTACGTACTGTTTTTTAAAAAGGCAGCCACAAATTCATAGCAGCAACAAAAAGTGATGCGTTAGCATTTGTTACTAAAACTATTTTGTCAAAACCACACCTATTAAATTTATAACTTTGACTTCAGAAAAGCTAAAGACAAAAATGTAATTATATAATATTGACTATAAGAAACAGTAAAAAGTTACAAATGTTTAAACATATTTAAAAGTAATGACATTATAAAAGGCTTAAGTATAAAAACTAAGAAACTAAAAAATTAGTAAGCACACAAGCATTTACCAGGATGAAAAGTCTACTAACAATAGACCTGTACAAACAAAGTTGTCATCTACATAAACTCTTGATTTTCAAAATGCTGCTTATTGAGCAGTTTTCAATGAGACCAGGGGCGTTGAAGGCATTAAGTCTAGACCAGGGGCGTTGAAGGCATTAAGTCTAATCTGCCAAAGCAGTTCTAATTCCTCTAATTTAAAACCTGTTGGACCACCTCTTTCACTTGCTATAACCTAGTCGATGACCATGAATTTGAAGGAATGGTTGGGAAAAAGAGAAGTATGTTTTGCTAGAGCATTGTCATGTTTATTTTTTCTAATTGCATAAGAATGCTCATAAATGCGGTCTCGGAGACGGCGCTCCATCTTGCCTACATAAAATGCAAGACAACTTGCGCACTGGGCCAAGTAGACCACCATTTTCGAGTTGCAATTGACCCTATATTTCAAGTTGTAAGTATAGTCTTCAAGTCTGAACCTGTTAGATTCTGTAATATACTTGCAAAAATTGCAACTTTGACATTTATACATAACCACTACTCTACTTATAGGTCTCTTTTGACACTCAAACAAGTCTTTTAAGTTTTTTGCTCTCCTAAAAATCAATTTAGGTTTGATCCCTAATTTCTGACACAAACCCTGATCAGTCATAAATACCGCCCAATTTTTGTATAAAATCTCAAGACAATCCCTACTGTTTGTACTGTAAGTTGTTATAAACATGGAGCTTTCGTTAAGTGGGTCAGAAATGGATTTAGACCTTTGAGAAGGATATGGATCTAAGTCAAGAATAGTATGTTGGTCGAAGTGGACCTCGTCTAGAATAGGTTTATAAATGCGTTTATCACGTTTTTGGACCACTTCTTCTACAATGTTGCTGACCAAGCTGTCAGGGTATCCTCGATGAAGGAACATGTTTTTAAGAAAAGTACATTCATCGAGGAAATCCTGGTTAAGCGTAACAATACGGGCTGCTCTGACTAGTTGGCCTTTGACCACAGCTCGCTTTTGATGATACGGGTGACAGCTTGTATAATGCAAGAAAGAGTTTGAGTAAGTACTCTTTCTATGAATACTAGCTGCAAGTCTCTGAAGTTCAATGTTTTTCTTCAGCTGAATGTCCAAATAGGCAATGGACATTGTGTTAAAAGTAGATGTGAACTGGAGAAAATTAGTAGTCGCATTCAAATAATCTACAATTTGTTCACTGATTGTGGCGTCACCGTCTACTACTATAAAGATGTCGTCGAGGTAGCGGGTGTAGTAAATGAACCTGTCACTAAAGCTACAATTATTAAAGACAAAGAGGTCTTCCCAGTTGGCCATAACTGAATTAGCTACACTCGCCCCACAAGGTGAACCCATGGCGACGCCAACTTGCTGTAGATAAAAGTTGTCAGCAAACATGAAGTAGTTGTTCAAGTATCAAGACCAATAATTCATTGACTAAAGATATCAAAACATTTTCACCTTCATTCTTTCTCATAAATTGACTGACCCATTCCAAAGCTATATTGTGTGGTATCCATGTATACAGGTCTTTAACATCGACCGTGAGGAAGTTGTAGTTACTGCTAAAGACGAGATTTTTAATGTTGTCAAGAAAAGACCAAGAATCTTTACATATGTGGTTGATTTTCACCAAGTATTTCTGTAGAATGACATCTACCACTTTTGCACAAGGGTACGTAGGTGATCCTCTACCGTCCAAGAGTGGACGCATTGGAGGGTTGACAACGTCCTTGTGCAATTTAGGTATTCCAAACAAGTAGGGAAATCTTGGGTAAGATGTACTCATGAAGTTGAAGGTGTTCTGGTCAATTCGACCTTCAATGAACATCTCTTCAATACTGTCCTTTATGGTTTTATAAGCGCCATTAATTTCGAACTAAGTGAGTAAGAGGGACAATCCAAGAGTTGGAGCATTCTTGACTCATAATTGTCTTTGTCAAAAATAGCTAAACCCCCACCCTTGCCTGGCTTACATATTCTAACATTATTAAATCTAATGCTGTCTATACATTCCTTCTCAGCTTTAATGTTGTTAGCAAATGAAGGAAAATTATGACCGAACTTAAACTTTTGACGAATATCAAGTTCGCATAGTTGTTCGAAAATATTTAATAATGGATGCAGTGGTGGGTTAAAGACACTTGGAATTCTATAAGGGTTTACATTAGAAGTAGAATTACCAAAGAACAATAAATTCAAGTTTAGTTTCCTAGTAAACCGTTTAATATCTAGGATAGTTCGAGCTAAATCCAACTTTTGGTTAGGGACATACGTGTGACCTTTTGCAAAAAGTTCCACTTGGTCTTGGGTTATGTTAACTGTAGAGTAGTTGTATACTTTAAAGTCAATTTCAACATTAGTCAAAATGGCCGGTAACTCTGGTGGTACCAAAAAGCTAGAACCGTCTCGGCAAATGACGCTTCTTACAGTTGAGTTTGGTACATAACCATCAAGGTGGTTGTAGTCACGTTCAGGTGGAACCAAAAGCCAAGTGAGGGTATCAGAAGAATTCGCAGCAAGGGCGACCGATGGTGAATCTAATTCCTGTATTGTTTCGTATTCCTTTTTGCTACTTGGTTCGATCTGTTTGTGAATTGTTTTGGTCTCGCTCCTAAAAAATTAGACGTATTAGTCGTATTAGATGTATAATGTCATTACTTTTAAATATGTTTAAACATTTGTAACTTTTTACTGTTTCTTATAGTCAATATTATATAATTACATTTTTGTCTTTAGCTTTTCTGAAGTCAAAGTTATATTAATTTAATAGGTGTGGTTTTGACAAAATAGTTTTAGTAACAAATGCTAACGCATCACTTTTTGTTGCTGCTATGAATTTGTGGCTGCCTTTTTAAAAAACAGTACGTAGTAGTTCATTGCTTAATTGTTTAATTGCTTTTTGCCTGTTGATTGGGTTCTCCTTGTAACTGTGTGTATATATAGCAAGCCTTTTTTAGAAGTAATTGTCTGAAGAAGTCTGTGTCATTAAACCAGACGAAAAGCGCTTTATTTTAACAAACTTAAATTTCCTTATATTTTTGGTCGTTTGAAGTACTGTTTTTCCTGATCCGTTTCAGCTGTGTTGGTTTACCATCATATTATGTCTGTTTTTTGGGGAATTGCACTGTTTTCAAGTCAGGTAGCATATCATCTACAAAGTTCTAATTGTGGTTTACTAGGACTCTAAAAAATGCAAAGAAATTCAAAGTTGACCAGAATAAAAAAAAACTAGTGATACTATGTTTCAACAATTCCTTACACAGTAACAGACCCCTTCAGAAAATATACAAAAATGTAAAGGTATAAATGCAAAATGTTAAGCTTCCAAATTTCTCATGCAGGAATGTTGTCTATTGCAGCCCCTTACGTAACACCACCACAGAGCAGGTTAAGAAGCGTTCACTGAAGTGAGCTGTTTCTGCATGAGGAATCACTGAATGGTGGCATTCTGAACTGCCATTACCTTTGTCTAAAGACTTGGGAAGGTATTTAATATTCTCAACTCTCAGCCATGACTTTACTTTAGCTTTCTGTCTTCTATCACAAAAGTACAGCTGTCTATGAACTTTTCATGATAGTAGAAGGTCGAGTGGATAACTGTTGAAGTACTATTGACTACTGGGACATCTGCTGCTGATGGCCTAAGGTCCAGACCAAATCCCACAGATTAGCACCATATCCATTCCAGGCTGAATGGGTGGCTATCCTGCAGGACATCAGTATGTTCTAAGTATAAAGTGGAAAATTACCTGTTTCATCTCTTGGTTTTTTTGTCCATGATCCTGCAAGAAGAATCCTTGCTTAGGTCATAGGCATGGTACTGATTTAGGGCAGGACCCCTCATCACATACCTTAATAAGCCTAGGTAGGTCAAGAATCTAAAGTACCTGGGCTCTCCCAGCATCCAGATTTAAGCAGGCCTAAGGCCATGTAAAGGGAAAGGGAATTTAAGAAGTAAGAGCGTACCCCAACTCAGCTCCAGGATTCCCAGAGGAAGAAGAAAGGCGGGAAGGTGGGAGGGAATGGATTTTGATTCTTCTGACACCAGACAGAAAATCTTTTCCATTTGGGTTGAGATAGAGATGAGAAGCTTGCAGCAGTCATTGTTGCTGTCTTAGTGGGGTTCATCTCTGACAGCCTTCAGGCTTCTCCTTCTGCCCCCTTGCTATCTCTTTTCATGCTGGCCCTTTTTACTTTTTACCTTTTACCTACTGACTGTTATCTTGTCAGTAATAATAGGGCCAGTTCAAATTTCAATCACTAGAAAGTGTATTAGGAGATAAAACCAATTTTTATTCTAAATAATGTGGGTCATCTAGGCATCAGAGCCCTCTGACATTCCATCTGAAGTGTTTCTTCGACTTGCAGACAGAATAAACAAATAAGATTGCTTGTGTTACATAAAAAAAGGGCATGACATTTTCAATGTCTGTATCATACCCTAAAGGAGAAGACATCTGGAAAATGTAGGTCAGATTTCCTCCTCACAGTCACAGGAGTCTGTGTCCCTGTCTGGGAACAGGTCCCATTTTCCCTTGAATGGGGGACTGCAGATCTGGTCTACAGCTAGCTAAGTTTTATAGGAACTGTAGAACTCCTCAAGGCAGGCAGGACCACTCCTTGAGGACAGCCCGGGGAGGGTGATTGCACGTGTCCACTTGTTGCCCGAGGCCCAGGTAAATACAGGGAACTCAGATGGGTGGATGTCTTGTGCCGTAAGCTTCAACTACTTGCCCCTCTTTAAGAGGCTTGTCACTTGGAAAGGCTGGATCTCTAGACAAGTAACCCAAACCACCACCTCTCTGTCATGGATGTCTTTCCAGCAGGTACTGAAGAGATACAATCCTTTCCTTTGGATACAACAAAATCTGTTTTGAATTTGGATGACCACATTCCAGATGACTTCCTCATGAAGGTCTTCAGTTTGAGAGGCTATGCCTTGATCCAAAGACATAGGAGCCTCAAAAGGGGCAATGACAAAGACCTTGGAATATTTGGACACATGGGTCAGGGAGTGCAAAGTAGCCTCATCAGACCCTTTACCCCTGAGATGAAACAGAACATCAAGACCCAAGTTCGAGTCCCTAGTGTCTTTTTCCTTCTCCATAAGACCGTTCTTTTTTCCCTGTTAAATTTTTCCGAGTCTTTTGGGATTCTAATACCATGACGGGACTGGACCTCTTTCCTAAGTCAGGGTATAATTAAACCATGAAATTAATATTGTTTTAATCTTTGGCATTAACAAAAGTAATCTCTGCAGCACCCACAAAGTGCCTAGAAATTACTCCTCCTGCAATTCATATGGAGTTGCATGTATAAGGAGCATATCTAAATTTGACTGTAGATTCTTTTTTTATTAGACCCATTGCTCCTACTACTATTGGGACTGTCTGGATATCTTTCTTCCACATTACTCTCATTTACACCTGCAAATCCTGATATGTTATGACACTGTATTTGCTACGTGGAGCAATTTCAATGATCAGTTTTGCCTTTTTTTCATGGACTACTACACCTGGTTTTCTTGCACCTGTTCTTTGAACTGTAATAGGTGATCCCATGTGATGTATTCTTCATCATTCTCTATAATGCTTTGTGGTTCAGGTTTCCAATGCTTCTCAGCTACGTCTACGTTGTAGTTTGCACAATCCCCAGTGCAACAGCCTTGCCATATTGTTCTATTTTTCAGTGTACAGGCCATCTGTCATGAGTATATCACACCCAGCAATACGGTGTGTGTGTGACTTTCCATTTTTTTTTCAGACCTACATTGGTCTGTTTTTCCCACATGTTCAATGGACCTTGTAAACCAGTGTGTATTAAGTCCACTGTCCTGGCTGCCATTATTAAACTTTCATCCTTTGGTTTCCATCTCACCTCTCTTTAACCATTCCTGAGTCAAACTGTGACCTAGATGAGATTGTTCCAGGAGATCTCCATACTTGCCACTATATTTATGGCTTTTCCATTTTTCTTTCCAACTCATCTGATGCTTCTCCCTATATTATTTCTTTTATTTTTTGGCAGATTCAGTTACTGTCTGATTTTTTCTGCTTCTGCTTTGATTTCCATTCCTGCTTGACACCAGAATGCTTCTGCTAAACTAAGCAGACAAGTCATCTTAGACTTCCTCTTCTCATGTTTTAAAACTTTCACTATGTTTGGATCAGATCAGATCAACAGATTTGTATGTAATCCCATAACTGCATATTTATACATGTAATCAATTTCAAGGAGGCCCATATGTCCTTTAGAGCATGGAATATACAATCTCTGTATACACTCATTTTTATATATCATTTGGAAAGTGTGAAGTATTTTTCTTGCTTTTCTGTCCAACTTAACTAATACTTTTTGGGGTCAGTCAATCACACCAGAACTGTAAATTAGAACTGGAAAAGCCAATTTGTTTACAGCGTGTACTGTATTCCTAGATTTTAATGCTGTTTTCATATTAGCTTTAGTCTTATGAAGTATTCTTTATACCGTTTTATTCACATCTGTTCATTTTATTGCCGATCGTTTATTAGTTTCCAAATATTTATACACTCCTGCTCCAGTTCCTTTATATCACATTCCTGTCCCAGATTGATATTTTCATGGTATTGAAACTTTCCTGCTTTAAGCATTGCTTTTGCATATTTATCAAGACCAAATGTCATCTAAAAAAGTTTTAACCACCTGCAGTTGTGCTTTCAACTCCTCATCTAATGAACTATACAGTTTCATTTCATCCATAAAAAGTAGATGAGAAGTCTTTAAGCAAGTTGTTTTCTGGACACCAAACTGTAACCAAGACCTTATATGTTAAGAGCGACACAAAACAGTGTCAAAGAATCACCCTTGAATATCCCCCTTTGAATTTTTATCCCTGGGATAATAATTTGCCCTTTATCATGACTTAATTGAAAAGTGGTTTGCCTCTGTTTCATAGTCACTGTAATGTAACTGATCAAAGTAAGATATATCTTATAAATCTGTAAGCATTCCTTTATCTATGAATGTGGGATGTTGTCAAATACTTTTTTGCAATTTATCCATGCCATCACAGCTGGCCTTAGGCATAGGCCAACTAGGCGACCACCTAGGGCGCCGCTCTAGCAGGGGGCGCTTTACCCGTATTTATTTGGTGTAGGTAGACCAGCATGGGGGCACAGAATTATGTGGGGGGGTGCCATGGAGCTCTTTTGCCTAGGGCACTAGTTGACCTAAGGCTGCTCCTGCATGCCAAACTTAGACTCTTCCCCCTTTTACTATTCTCTATTATGACTTTATTTAGTAACAAATGATCCTTTCTACCATATGATTTTCTTTTGTTCTAGTGCCACGATTGAGTTTTCTTCTAAATGATTATAAACTCTGTCTGCATCAATTCCAGTATATAGTTTATACGTCTTTGGAAAGTATGTTATTGGTCTGCAGTTTTTAGGTTGGCTTACAGATTCACTCTTAAGGAAGAGTAGGACTTTTCCTGTTGTTAACCTGGTGGTTATTTGTTCGGAATGTGCATACAACTAATTCTTGCTCAGGGCTTAATCACTGTGTAAAGATGTTAATACTTTCAGCAAGACGTTCGGTACTGCATCTGGCCCTGGGGTTTCCAATTTGAAGCTTTTCTTGCTTTTGTAATTTCTCTGGCTGTTACTTCATCCCATTTCATATCCTGTACATATCAGCTTCTATTTCTTTTAATTTTCTGTCCATTCAGTATCCTTGTTATGTTCAACTGGGTCTTCACAAATATTTTTGCAAAATGTTTCTTTTTTTTTTTTTGTCGGTGTCTCTATTCCTTTTGTTTTTTATTTATTTATTTTATTTATCCTTTGTTAACTGGGTTAGCATTACTAGGCTAGAAGCCTCTTTTCAAGGGAGACCTGAGGTGGCATTTATGCTACTAAGGTAAATTTGGTCAGGGGATCTGGGCACTTCCCTTACTCTTTTTAATAGGTGCTGGGAGATCTTTTACTTCCACCTGAGCTACCACCAACTCAAGCAGATGGGGCCTCAGCTTAACATCTCAACCGAAAGATAGCACACTCAATAGTATCCCCCTTATGCTGCAATGCAGTGTCAGCAATCAATCTACCTGGTGTGGGAAAAGAACCCACAGCCTTCAGCACCAAAGGCAAGTGTGCTACCTGTTCCACCACTGACACTGACAGAAGCTTGGTTTCCCTGTTCAACACAAAACTTGTCTGGGTCATGAATGATTTGCTTATTTTGTCCTTTTTATCCATAGGGATACATCCATCATCAATGCCAAACTATCAGAAGACATGGCAGCTTTGCAGGCCAAGGCTTCATATTCCCTTCTCCCAACAGCTCTGCAGCTATATCCTTGCCAGATTTTACATTATAGGACACAGTTATCAGGCCCCAAGACAGACCTTGAGTTACTATGGCAATTCTTCTGAACACTCTATGTACTGCATGTACATTTGTAAGTTTTTCCTTAGTGGGCATATCCCCAAAACAGTGACTGTTTGACCACATATTTACATAATACAATACAACAAATTCAAAATTAGAATAAAAAATTCTCCAATGCTCTGACTCGAACAGGCCACAAATGCAAGACCAAACACTGAACGAGCATTTCTTCATGCACGGTGTACTGCATCAAGAAAGAAATAACGATGGTTTGGGCAGATACCTGCTCTATACTGGGAATGTGCTGACATCCCACAAGGGCAGGCATCTGTTCACCCTGGATTAGTAAGGGCACTAATCTCTGGAAGTTGAACAAAGTGTTGGGCCTTCTGTAGCAAAAGTTCAAGTAGCCAGTACTACTGGAAGAGTGATCCATATGAAGAACATCATCACTTTTATCAACCAATGACACTAGGTTTTCAAACACTGCTTTTTCTTCTTAGCCAAATAATTATAGAATTATATAATTAATTACAAAATTAAATGCAAATCTTCCCCTTATTTATCACAAAATACTTAGAAGTCTCAAGAAAAGGACAGTGATGAATCAGCCCACTTATGGCTCAGTTTCTAGTATTTGACATTTCTCTCAGAATAATTCTAAAAGTGTCAGAATCTTGAGCTTAATCACTTCTTCAGTAGTGATATTGGAACATTGCACTGATTTGAGCAAGTTTATCTCTAAATGTGCCCCAAATTTTCTGCTGCAAAACAAAATAATGACAAGTATAGCTAAGCCTTCAAAGGAACAGTATTAATCAGCAAGGCAGCCATCAATTTCTGCTAATATTTAACCTTTAAATCTTCATTTTACTCTTTTTCCCCACATTACACATCTTTTCATTTTAGAATTACACTCGGCTTCTCATTGCGTACCAAATTCCCAATAAA
The DNA here is from genome assembly GCF_019279795.1 of Protopterus annectens. NCBI lineage: Eukaryota > Metazoa > Chordata > Ceratodontiformes > Protopteridae > Protopterus > Protopterus annectens. The sequence goes on from NC_056729.1 coordinate 1,472,118,432, forward strand.
ATATAGCCCCTCTTTTTCAGATTCCTTGGTCATAAACCTCTTTTACACAGAGAACTCACCATGCATGGTTTTATCTTTATCATTTTCAACTGGTTGCGGCATGGGAATCCAACTCAGGAACCGGACAGTCCTCCAGGCTTTCACCAGCCTCGACAGAGATAGCCAGTGGAGGAGGCACAGCCGAAGAATCTGACTTGACTTTTTTGGCCTTCTTCTTTAAAGATGGTTGACCCTTAGGCTGGGAAGTACCCTCCAAAGCATCTTTCACTAAAAGCTTTACACACTTGTTTTCAAGATAGACAGCCAGGGATGAAAGACGACTACTCAAGGTCTTTGGAAGAAAAGCCTGACAAATAGTACAGGACGTATGGTCGTGAGAAGCACCTAAACAAAACAAGCACTGCTCATGATGGTCTTTATGGGGAATCTGTCTCCCACACAGCCATTTACCCTTTCTGGATGACATGAAATCCCACAACAACACAAATGCTACAAACAAAAATGGATAAGCAAAAAAAACCCAATGGGGCACTTATCTGAATGTCTAGGTAAACCAGCAATGACTCTAGTGATCAGAACAATGATCAAAGAAGGCACTCAGACTGGTGGCAAAGAAGTTCTGAGAATGATACATCCAGATGTCACCTTTATGCCCTATACTTTGTGCGGGGAGCATATGTGTGATGCATGGCATATTGTTAACAACCTAAAGGCTTTGGTATACTCTCCGGATGTTGGGCCGCCCTTGGCAGGGGATCCCTCATGTTAAGAATACTGCAACAGTGAAATGGAAGGACATCAATAAATATATACGAATACATAAATGCAATGAAATACTTGATTCACACAGTCACATTCCACTCAGTATTTGTCATATAAACAGTTATCACAATGTTTATTTGTGTCTTTATTAAAATGGACAGCAAATCTTCTACTCCACCAGCTATTACCATAACATCAACACTAGCATTATATTAAAATTGTGCAAAGTGTGCTAAAATACACTATGCCCCATAAAGTACAAGTGGGCATATAAATGATAATCACAGTAGCAAGTTAAAAGGCAACATGGAATCACTGGAATATTGAGTTTAATACAAGTGAAACAAGAGTTGTAAATTCCTATGCTACTGTCAGGTAATGCACTGAAAGATAAAAAACAATGGAATCAGTATTTATTCTGCCAATAATAGTGTTGCATAACACATTATATACCTCCACTTATTATTTAATATGTTGAAAATAAATTAGACAATTCCTTTGCGATCATATCCTTCTTTAAAAAATACATCTGCACTATGTAATAGTATATAAAGTCACCAGCACATCTGAGCATATCTGCTACATCATGCAGGCTGTGACAAATTTCGTTCAGAAACAAAAAGAAATATGAATAGGAAGCAGGGTTGGACACTCATGATATGTAGCACTGGAACAAGCAGAAATGAAAAATAAATGAAGGGTATTAAAGAGTTTCTGAGTGCTAAATGACATGGAAAGAACATTACAGGGAACAAAAAAAATATTTATGGAAAAAGGTTAACTACACTGTAGGATAGAATTTTTCTTTAAACAATCAAAAACCAAGTTACAGCTTGTAGACAAAATTAGGGACCTAAGTAAATTTAAATATAAGGATTTCATATTTAACTTCAGTGTTTCTACAGTGGTAAGAACATATCCCTTAAGTGACTTCAGCCTAATAATAATGTACAATCCAGCATTTTGCTTTTGCATAACTGAACATCTTATCTACCTAGGCAGACTAAAAATATATGCTATAATGAAGATAATGCAGGTGAAAAGAATGAGGTTAAAAAGATCATACAAAAACATTCACTATTTACAGTGTCTGACAAGTTACTTAGAGAAGGGAGGAAGATAGTTACTGCTCAACCAAAAAAACACAGTCAGCCAGAGTGCATATAGACTAGGTCTATGTCATATGATCTCAAGACCATATAATCAAGACTGACAAGATCGTATCTCAGAATGTCAAACTAGCTTCTCCTCTGGAAGCTTTTATTTTTGGAGGTCAAGTGTTGGCTCTTTTTCCCCATGTAGAGTGATCTCACAGTAGGTATATATAATATGCAGCTGGTGTGGGGGGATGAAGGGGAGCCTGCCCCCTGCAAAGACTCTGTTGTTTGTGTTGTTAACTTCCAGAGGAGAAGCCAGTTCGATATTCAAAGATTCAGTCTTGTCATTCTCGATTATAGTCTTATGACCATATGATACAGAGCCACAGAGACCATAGCAAAAAGATGACCGATATATAAAGTGAGTTATAAAGATCATCAGAAATCACTGTCACTGCTGGACATAAATATAGTCTGTAAGGAATTATCTAACACAGAGCTCTCTGACCCACTAAAATGCAAGGACAGCAAATCTAAGGACCTGTAATTTGCTACTGAAATCACATATCAACACCACCATAAAAGGCATAGTTTTGTGACTCAGCATGTACAATTTTCAACAAACCACTTTGGCATATGAAATATGGAAAAACACTGAAATGGATTTGTTTAGTTGCTGAAAGACTGAACACATGCATAGGATAACAACAGAAGCTTAAACTAAAATAATCTAGCATTCCAATCACTTAAACAAAACAAAAGGCACAAGGATATATTAGACACTACATATACTCATTACGTGGAATAAACTGTATGAAAATATACACAGATCGGACTCAACAGGTATATAAAGAATATGGATAATGAGGTAAGAGATCATTTCTTTGGTCTGTGAGGGTCTATGTTTCTTTCAGCCTTCTGGCCTGAGCACTTACTTTTAATTTATGAATGTATGAACTGCCCAGAAGTGAAGAAAGGATTGTTTTTAGTGAACTAAGGTAAAACAGCATAAACCCTGCATAATGAGGGAGACATTTCCCAAAAGAAAGGAATCAATGCTGGCACACACTTAGAAATCACACTAGCAATGATTTCCAATGGAAAACTGAGCTTGACATTATGTACCTCAGACCCTTTTTCTTCAGTCAACTGATGTTCAAGGAATTTCACCTCGACCATTTGTAGAGGCCCTTCATATGACACCAAACAATCTGATTCATTGTGGCAAGTACTGCCTACCTGGAACAAGTAAACTATGTTATTTGTAATTAAATGCTTAATAAAAGACACTTGTGAAGTATCTAAGTGAGAAAAGCATACGGGGTAGACAAATATGATGAGGAGTGGTAACTAATATAGTTATCATAGTGTGTGAGTCAAGATAGAATAGCTGGACAAATTAAGCTACTGTACTTTGATATGCCTGAAAAAAATAAATAAAATATGGATAATTTAGAATAACTTGCCTACCGATGGCTATTTTTAGACGTCTTTACCTAAGCATACTACTGGCAGATTAATTTTTTTAAAATAAAATTTATGAAAACAGCAAAGCTATAAAAAACAGGAAATAACTGGAGAAGGGTGTATGGGGATAGCCCTTGTACAAGGAAATGACTGGGGGGGCATCAACACAGATTTGAAAATTCTGCTAGGACCAAGTGGGTTACAAGTCTTGTATATTTCACATTTACTGGTGCGATACTAAAATAAGATCTGAAGTGTAATTTCCTTTTATACTTTATAGACAAGTTCATACTTCATTTAACGATGCAATAAAGAGAATAGTCTGGTTATATATAATCTTACAATGCATTTTGTTTTGTTTTAATTTTTTGTTCTTTCTGGAGTTTTATGAGGTCATGGCTATGGTCAGTTAGAAAATAATTAGTGGGAGGAGCTCAGAAATAGCATTCCACATTTAACTACAAGTATTTAGTGGCATATTTTATATAGTTGTAGGGCTGTGTGACTTGCTGTTTAGTGCCTATTGCTGATCTCTGTCTGCATTTGGTAGTTTTTGATTTGCCCACCCCTACTACAAATCTGACTTTGGATACTTTACTGAGTCTCATCTCATCAGCTCATTCTACTGAGCACTCATCAACTGGGAAGCCACACCCCCCTCCCTGGCTATTAAACTTGAATTTTCTTGTTTTCTAACCCCCATAAAAAAACTTTATTCATCTGCTTTTACTGTATTTGTGCTTATTCCTATTTTATCTAGCTTTTTGCTGAACATTCCTTAAGTGTTCAGTTGCATTTAATCTGCTGAATTTATTGCTGCTTATCAGCAGCCTCATGACACTGTAACTGTTATTCTAAGCCTCTTAGTTCTGATTTAAGCAATTTAGTAAGGTTTCTGGTCTACACTCTTATAGGAGGAGAGGATAGCCTATGCCCTTTTCAGCTGGGAACTGCTGGTATATGTCCTATTGTGCCTTTACTTGATTGGCTAGAGGGCTAGCTTATTTAAACTCTGAATCACTGTGCCTGAGACATTTGTTGACAATGCTACTTGAGAAGAATAGTGCTACTGGTTTCTGCTAAACTCTACAAAAGCTAAGACTTACATCACCAAACCAGCTGTTTTGGCACTTGATTTTTGCTGAATTAATTTAGCGTTTCTGTGTTGACTACCTGCACTTTTTGAGCTGTTTTACAATCTTTAGTTAGAACTAACAGGCTAGCCACTCGACAGTGTAAAATACGAGTCTAGGTGATTCGGTCATGTTGACTAATGTCGCGAAATGGGCATAGGTAGTTACTGGTGATAAGTGGGTAGAGGACCTGGCCTACTCCGATGTGTTCCAGGGACTCATGCTAATGGTGGGCAGGGTATATGTGACCCTGTAGATCAGTGTGGGCCAACCATAAATCCCAGCATACCAAGGTCAATAAGCTACTGGCTGGCCGGTGTCCAGATGCCCAGCCTGGGTTACCTGGGATAGCTCTGTTGAGCAAAAGATGGATGTAAAACCCATCAACCTGCCAAACATGAACTGAGAATTGCTAAATTTAATGTAGGTTCACTGACAGTATGCACCTTGGAAGTGGAAGACATGATGATACAGAGGAGGCTGGAAATCCTATGTATCCATGAGACAAAATGGAAGGGCAGTGCAGCAAAACGACTTGGCTTGGGATCCAGTGTCTATTACTCAAGAGGAGAAGAGGCTAGAAATGGTTTGGAAATTGTGGTGAGCGAGAGGCTTCAGACGGCAGTGAGGGATGTCATCAGAAATAGAGACAGACTCATGGAAATCAAACTCCAGTATAATTATAGGGCAGTATTCATAATCTCAGCCTATGCCTCACAGCAGGGTTGTGGTAGTGAGGAAAACAGTGCATTCAAACAGAAGTCGCAGGACCTACTAGATAAAGCAGGACAACATGAATTGGTGTTGATAATGGGGGACTTCAATGCACATAACAGGACAAACTTACATAACAGGATATGAGGACTGCCTCTGTCCACATGGGTGGAGCAACAGGAATAAAGAAGGACAGGCCATTCTAGACTTCTGTCTGCAAATGGCTTGACAGTAGCCAACACATGGTTCAGAAAGACAGAGTCACAAGATCACATACAAGAGTGGCCAACATGCAACTCAGGCATACGTCCTCCTAGTAAGGAAAGGGCACGGGGGTAGAATCAATGATTGCAAAGTCATCCCCAGTGAAACAGTCAGCCCACAGCATAAACCACCGGTTACCACAAACAGCTGCAAGCAGTGGTCAGAGAAGGCTCTAAGATCAACAGAGACCAGGCTGAAGACTTGGAAATTCACTGGAGAGAAAGTACAACAGTACAAGGAAATGGTCAGGGCTCTATCACCCCAAAAAGAGGAGGAAATAGGTAGAGTTGAACCAGAATGGCAGCGCCTCAAAACAGAATGTATGAGAACTACTGAACACATATGTGGCCAACCCAGGTATGGAAATAAGGTACATAAGGAAAGCTGGTGGTGGAATGCAGAAGTCCAGGAAGTCATCAAATGAAGGAGTGCAGGAAAAAGTGGGAGACAGAAAAGACTGACCAGGCTAAGAAGGAATACTGGCTGGCTAACAAAGAAGCTAAGAAAAGAGCTGCAGCAACAAAGAACAGGGCATTGGAGGCATTCTACCAGCTTCTAGAAGGTGACTCATTAGGTGGCACAAGAATCTATACCAGGATACAGGCAAAGACAGAATGATAAAGAAGACAGTCAGACACTCTTCATAAGGGATGCCAGCAACAACCTGCTCACCAGTCCACAGGACATCAAAGGCAGATGAAAGGAGTATTTCCTTCTGAATGAAGAACACCCCAAAGAAGCTGTACTGCCCCAGACACAGCCTAAGATGACATAAGAAGAGGAGCCTACCCTAGAAGAAGTAGAAACAGCACTAAGGAAAATTAAGTCAGGGAAAGCAGCAGGCTCAGATGAAGTCACGGCAGATATAATAACAATGTTGGGTGAGAGAGGGGATAAATGGCTCCTGAGGGTACTCATAGCAGTGTGGACAGAAAGGCATATCCCCAATAATTGGAGAATAAGCATACTTGTGCTAGTGTACAAGAACAAAGGGGACATCCACAACTGTGGGCAGTACAGAGGCACCAAACTCCTGTCACACTGCATGAAAGTTCTTGACAGAGTGACTGATAAATGGATATGCAGAGTAGTAGAAAGTAAGACAGGAGATGAGCAGTTTGGATTCAGATCAGGATGCAGCACAACTTACCCAATGTTTGCAGTGAGAATATATGGTTGAGAAGATGCTAAAGAAGGAAAAAGAGTCCAACTGGGCATTCCTAGATTTGCAGAAAGGATATCACAAGGTCCCAAGAAAGCTGACTTGGGCAGTACTGCAGTGGTTCAAATTTCCAGAAACATTGGTAGAATTAGTGCAGGGGAAGAGTTCCCAGTGGGAGTGGCTATGCACCAGGGTTAAGCTCTGAGCACACTTCTGTTCATACTGGTGATGGACTACATTAGCAAACAGGTTGGAAGGCACAGATCAACAAAGTTGCTGTATGCAGCCAATGTGGCATTACTGGCAGAATCTAACCAAGAACTTCAGCAAAGGATAGGGGAATGGAATGCAAAACTGAAGGCACATGGGATGAAACAAGACAGTGATAATAGCAGCAAATTGGGGAAATCAGAAGAAGCTGAGAATTGAGATAGAAGGGAAGACAGTGGAACACATTAATAGCTTCAAGTATCTGGGAGGGATGGTTGAGGACAAGGGAAGTTTGAATGAAGAGGTCAAGGCTAGAATCAGTTGGGCTGTAACTAACTGTCATAGAGTCTCAGGTATAGTGAATGACAGAAGAATCCCAAAGAAGCTGAAAAGTAAGGTGCACAAGACAGTGGTGCAACCAGTACTAATGCATGGTATAGCAACCTGGGCAGCAAAGCCAGAGCAGATGAGGAAGCTAGAGGTGATGGAAATGAAGCACCTGAGAAGGGTGGTAGGATACACACTGTGAGACAAAGAATAGAAGGCATAAGAGCAAAAGCCAAAGTAGCTCCTACTGCAGGAAAGATCAAAGAGAACAGATTACAGTGGTTTGGACATGTACAGAAAAACAGAAAACAATCTGGTGAAGAAGATTTGGGACAGACAGGATGAAGGTAAGAGGAAAAGAAGACACCCAGCAAAGAGGTGGATGGATTGTGTGAGAGAAGATCTACGACAGGCATGAGTGTTAAAGAAGGCAGGAATGTAGAATTGAATCAAGAGAGATGGCAACAGTTAGCACGACACCCCAACCCCATGCAGAAAAATGGGAAAAAGGAGGTTGATGACGATGGAGTTAGAACTGGCTTGGTTCCACTTAATGAAAGAAGAGGCATCCTGAGTAATTTACTGGTCCAGAATTGTGTAAAGGAAAGAAGAGTGTGCTCTTTTTGAAAATGATTGATTTTAATAAATGGCTTAGCTTCTGGTTTCAATCTAAAGGGATACAATATTTTATGGCCTGGGAGGACATGGTGGATTAAATACTGATCTTAATTGAAAGTACTTAATTAACTAATTTTTTAATTGTTTTATTGAAGGGTGTGGAGTAGTGTGTGTGTGTGTGTGTGTGTGTGTGTGTGTGTATATATATATATATATATATATATATATATATATATATATATATATATATATATATGTCTGTTTTTGTAACCAGCTTGTACTCCTTGAAGGCATTGGCCAAGGCGCTAGAGTTGAATAAAACTTCTATTGTATCTGTAGCTGCTTGTGGATTGTATCTGTAGCTGCTTGTGGTTTGTTTCTTTTGGCTTTTTTTCTTGCCCTGTGGTTCTGCTATACAATATTTTATGGCTTGGGAGGACATGGTGGGAAGACCATGCTGCGTTGTCAGGAATGGTCTGCACTTAACCCCTTTAGGCTTTTGGATACTGGCCTTTTTCACCCCCATAGTGCCTTTTTTAGGGGATGCCAAGCTGAAAAACCTCCCGACTTAAATGAACCTATGAAGGAATATCTGTAGGTATTACTGCTCATTGCTAGAAGTCTTAACAAATATCTCCACTCTCTGTAACAATGTTCCTCACCCAATGTAATGGCCTTGCTCATCAGATTTGACCATAAGGCAGTATTGCTTGATATAAAAAGTAAATCTGGGGCCTCAGTGAAACCAAAAAGCTTTAGGAACAATTCCAGGGTTAACCTCTCTCTACTAAGTAACATCTTGACAAAATTCCAAGTACCCCCAAACCTAGTAAACACCATAGCATAAGTTGGGCTATTTACAAAACCCCTGTATAGCCCCATTGATAACTGTACAGAAGGAGCTGTGCCCACTCATATTAAGAATAAGACAACCTCAAAAGACAAACCACCCTGGTAGAATCACAATAATTATTTGGTTATACAACAAAAGAAAAAAAATAATGGCCAAGTGTAGGAGGAATAAAGCCATACATGCTAAAAGCTCCTTGACCAATCTAAATAGGCAGGGTTAATTAGTACTTCAAAGGCTAAATTTGAAGAAGAAACAGCTTCTCAGGCAAAGGACAACTACAAAGCTTTCTAACGCTATGTCCCTTGACCT